>NC_044984.1:75350731-75650731 GCF_008728515.1 Papio anubis
GAGGGGGTAGGAACCAGTCAATAAGGAACCTGAAAGTTCAGGGGTCAACTTGGGAATGTGGTAAGAGATGAGGAAGGGAAGCTAATGAGAGGATAGATCATGAAGGGCCTGATAAGACAGGTTGAGGAATAGGTTTATTTGGGTTGCAATACATAAAAAAAAATTACTCTCCCAATTTCTCTTCTATCTCTGACATACATAGTCCATTTCTTAGGTCATAATTTAGCATAAAGGCTTATGTGAGTTTTCTCAATATACGATTGTACTTCTCATGTCACTCCTGCCATTACTATATCGTTTGGACTGCACATTCTGCACATTACTTTTAATTATATGCTGCTGGGTTCAGTTTCTTTTGTACACATCCATCAGTGTAATATCACAGGAGATACTATTTTCACACTAACCATGGGGCTATCTGCAACTTAAATTAATGCTATTACTTGGAGCTTCTGGACCATTCCATCTGTGGGCCTATTTTCTCAGCAGCCCATGAAGATCCATTTCTCCCTTCCTTTCCCCAAGGTATGATGATGTTCTCTAAGTAAAACTCAATGAAGGGAGTAGTAACCTCCAGGAAACAATATTCATACACACATGTATATAGGAACATGTATTCATAAACCTTCAATTAGTTTCTGTTACCCTAAAGATAAATTGCGTATTACATTCTGTGACTTATAAATCACTAATAGGACCTTATAAGTCATGACTACTTCACCTGACTGTTATTGACCACTGCATACGGTGAGGTGGGATGGGTAGGGAGAGAACAGAGAGGCAGGAGAGTGTTCCAGACAGAGGTCACAGCATATGAAAATAGCTGGAGATGAAGATGAGAAAAGCATACACCCATCTGAATCACTGAAAAAAGATTAAAGCCATTTTCATATGCTGTTTTCTCTGTCTGGAACATGCTTCTGCCTCATTTTCCTACTTGACCCCAGTCTACTCCTGCAGTCTTACCTTAAAAATAATCAGAAATACCATATGACCCAGCAATCCCAGTATCGGGTATATGCCCGGTGGAATATAAATCATTCTACTGTAAAGACACATGCACACATATGTTCATTGCAACACTATTCACAATAGCAAAGTCATGGAATCAGTCTAAATACCCATCAATGATAGACTGGATTTTAAAAATGTGGTACATATACGCCACAGAATACTCTGCAGCCCTGAAAAGAATGAGATCATGTTCTTTGCCAGGACATGGATGGAGCTGGAGGCCACTATCCTTAGCAAACTAACACAGGAACAGAAAAACACATACTGAATATTCTCACTTATAAGTGAGAGCTAAAGGATGAGAACACATGGACACATGGAGGGGAACAACCCACACTGGGGCTTTTTGGAGAGTGGAGGGTGGGAGGAGGGGTAGGATCAGAAAAAGTAACTAATGGGTACTAGGCTTAATACCTGAGTGATGAAATAATCTATACAAGAAACCCCCATGACATACATTAACCTATGTAACAAACCTGCACTTCTACCCCTGAGTTTAAAATAAAAGTTAAAAAAAAAAAATCATCTCCTCCAAGAAGCCTTCTTTGGCTTACCTTCCTCTCCTACCCTCTTCAAGAATCATGACTGTGCTCCCACACTCCCATAGCACTTTCTTGTAATTGATTGTTTAATTTTCTCTCTGACTAAACTGTAAGTTCCATGACAATAGTCTTGCTCCTATTCTATTCCCATTAGCTATAGAATGCCTCATATATAGCTGGTGCCTAATAAGTACATGTTGAATGAATGAATGGAAATTCAACAAAACTGACTGCATTACACACTGTACCTAGCACTTTATATGCATTATCTTATTTAGCCCTCCAGTAGCTCCAGGCAGAATCACTGTTATTATTCCCATTTCACATATGAGGAAACTAAGCCTTGGAATAAAAAACTGGACCAAAAGCATATGGCTAATAAGCGACGGAGCGAGGACTAAAATCAAGGACTCAGCTTGAGTTCTTAAACCGTATATTGTAATTTATCCCTGGTCTTCGCTGTTACATTTACTCTTTTGTTTCTGATGTCCTGGGATCACAACATATTAGGCCCACATTAAAGGCTTTTTCAGTGACTGAAGAAATGAATACAATCTTAAAATGTTTTTAAGTTTCCTTTCTTAATTTCCCTCTCCTCCTAGATAATATTTTCACATGTTCTACCTCGAATTCTGTTAATGTGCCTCTACTGTATGGTTGAAAGACTTCTTGTTTCACTTTTGTTAATAGGAGGGAAGATTACAGATAACTTTAAAATGGAGTTCAAATATTATGCTCTTTTGCTCTTAGTAAATCTTTTTGTTTCCATAATTGCATCTGATGCTAATGTTACTTTTTAAATAAATGTTCCATCTCCAAAGGGAAGTTTGAAATGAGGAGTGCCCTTTCTTTTGCAAAGCTCTGATTATTATCTTTCTAACCTTAGATGATTACATGTATTTTTGAGAGACAGAGAAAGATGATTGCCTACAAAATCCATGTTTCCTAGATCCAGGTCTTGCAGAAATTCTTGATCAAATTACCAAAAGTAAACTTGCAGTAAGTTAAATATTTGCATGGTTTTTTATTGTTGGATTCATTAACATGTATATTATAATAAGTCCTTTAATGTTACTTCCTAATAATATTTGTGAAGAAAAGAGCAGATTTGGGGATTATCGTGAAAAACACCAATAAAATATGATTAGCATTCAGTTGTATGCAACATAACCAAATCCCTAGAACAGATTTACATTTATTGTTACTACAAAAATCTTTAATTTGCTCTACATAATTATTTTGAGTTTCATAGAAATTAAGGAGTTTAGTTACATGTATTAATTACTAGACAATTAAAATAATTGCTTTTGAACATTACCACAAATGCATATACAGTGCCGAAGATCAAATTTATTTGTCTTCCATAGAATCTTATAATGTAGCACTGCTAAAGTCAACGGGCAATACACATACGACAGATAATAAAGAACTATGTAGGAGTAAACGTTTGTCACTTTTCTGTTACAGTTTACACAATCCTGAAAAATATAATGTTAATGTTTGAGGAGATTTTGCTGGATTTTTTTAAAGCTAAAATTTTAATTTAATTACTGATTATGGTCTATGTATCATTCAAAACAGTATTGCTTGCAGACCAAACTAAAGGTTTAAATCAGTTCTTAAAGCATCTAATCTCAGGAAGACAAAGCATAAAAGAGGCATCTGTTTAGCTGAGCATCTGCCTCTTCTACCGTTGTCTACACAAGCTGACTTTTTGTTTCTGTTTTTTTTTTTTTTTTATATACTTTTAAGTTCAAGGGTACATGTGTACAACGTGCAGGTTTGTTACATAGGTATACATGTGCCATGTTGGTTTGCTGCACCCATCAACTCATCATTTACATTAGGTATTTCTCCTAATGCTATCCCTCCCCCAGCCCCCTACCCCTGATAGGCCCTGGTGTGTGATGTTCCCCGCCCTGTGTCCAAGTGATCTCATTGTTCAGTTCCCACCTATAAGTGAGAACATGCAGTGTTTGGTTCTCTGTCATTGTGATAGTTTGCTGAGAATGATGGTTTCCAGCTTCATCCATGTCCCTGCAAAGGACATGAACTCATCCTTTTTTCTGGCTGCATAGTGGAATACTATGGTGTTTGTGTGCCACATTTTCTTAATCCAGTCTATCATTGATGGACATTTGGGTTGGTTCCAAGTCTTTGCTATTGTGAATAGTGCCGCAGTGAACATATGTGTGCATGTGTCTTTATCGTAGCATGATTTATAATCCTTTGGGTATATACCCAGTGATGGGATTGCTGGGTCAAATGGTAATTCCAGTTCTAGATCCTTGAGGAATTGCCACACTGCCTTTCACATTGATTGAACTAATTTACACTTCCACCAATGGTGTAAAAGCATTCCTATTTCTCCACATCCTCTCCAGCATCTGTTGTTTCCTGACTTTTTAATGATTGCCATTCTAAACGTTGTGAGATGATATCTCATTGTGGTTTTGCTTTGCATTTCTCTGATGACCAGTGATGATGAGCATTTTTTCATGTGTCTGTTGGCTGCATAAATGTCTTCTTTTGAGAAATGTCTGATCATATCCTTTGCCCACTTTTTGATGGGGTTGTTTTTTTTCTTGTAAATTTGTTTGAGTTCTTTGTAGATTCTGGATATTAACCCTTTGTCAGATGGGTAGGTTGCAAAAATTTTCTCCCATTCTGTAGGTTGCCTGTTCACTCTGATGGTAGTTTCTTTTGCTGTGCAGAAGCTTTTTAGTTTAATTAGACCCCATTTGTCAATTTTGGCTTTTGTTGCCATTGCTATTGGTGTTTTAGACATGAAGTCCTTGCCCATGCCTTTGTCCTGAATGATATTGCCTAGGTTTTCTTCTAGAGTTTTTATGGTTTCAGGTCTAACATTTAAGTCTTTACTCCATCTTGATTTAATTTTCGTATAAGGTGTAAGGAAGGGATCCAGTTTCATCTTTCTACTTATGGCTATCCAGTTTTCCCAACACCATTTACTAAATAGGGAATCCTTTCCCCATTTCTTGTTTTTGTCAGGTTTATCAAACATCAGATGGTTGTACATGTGTGGTGTTATTTCTGAGGCTTCTGTTCTGTTCCATTGGTCTATATCTCTGTTTTGGTACCATTACCATGCTGTTTTGGTTACTGTAGCCTTGTAGTATAGTTTGAAGTCAGGTAGCATGATGCCTCCAGCTTTGTTCCTTTGGCTTAGAATTGTCTTGGCAATGCAGGCTCTTTTTTGGTTCCATATGAACTTTAAAGCAGTTTTTTCCAATTCTGTGAAGAAAGTCATTGGTGGCTTGATGAGGATGGCATTGAATCTATAAATTACCTTGGGCAGTATGGCCATTTTCACAATATTGATTCTTCCTATCCATTAGCATGGATTATTCTTCCATTTATTTGTGTCCTCTTTTATTTTGTTGAGCAGTGGTTTGTAGTTCTCCTTGAAGAGGTCCTTCATATCTCTTGTAAGTTGAATTCCTAGGTATTTTATTCTCTTTGTAGCCATTGTGACTAGGGGTTCCCTCATGATTTGGCTCTCTGTTTGTCTGTTATTGGTGTATAGGAATGCTTGTGTTTTTTGCACATTGATTTTGTATCCTAAGACTTTTCTGAAGTTGCTTATCAGCTTAAGGAGATTTTGGGCTGAGATGATGGGGTTTTCTAAATATACAATCATAGCATCTGCAAACAGGGACAATTTGACTTCCTCTTTTCCTAATTGAATACCCTTTATTTCTTTCTCTTGCCTGATTGCACTGGCCAGAACTTCCAACACTATATATGTTGAAATATGTTGAACAGAAGTGGTGAGAGAGGGCATCCCTGTCTTGAGTCAGTTTTCAAGGGGAATGCTTCAAGTTTTTGCCCATTTAGTATGATATTGGCTGTCGGTTTGTAATAAATAGCTCTAATTATTTTGAAATACGTTCCATCAATACCTAGTTTATTGAGAGATTTTAGCATGAAGGGCTGTTGAATTTTGTTGAAGAACTTTTCTGCATCTATTGAGATAATCATTTGTTTTTTGTTGTTGGTTCTGTTTATGTGATGAATAACTTTTATTGATTTGCGTATGTCGAACCAGCCTTGCATCCCAGGGATGAAGCCAACTTGATCATGGTGGATAAGCTTTTTGATGTGCTGCTGGATTCAGTTTTCCAGTATTTTACTGAGAATTTTCGCATCAATGTTCATCAGGGATATTGGTCTAAAATTCTCTTTTTTTTTTGTTGTGTTTCTTCCAGGCTTTGGTATCAGGATGATGTTGGCCTCATAAAATGAATTAGGGAGGATTCCCTATTTTCCTATTGACTGGAATAGTTTCAGAAGGAATGGTCCCAGCTCCTCTTTGTACCTCTGGTAGAATTCGGCTGTGAATCCATCTGGTCCTGGACTTTTTTTGTTGGTAGGCTATTAATTATTGCCTCAACTTCAGAGTCTGTTATTGGTCTATTCAGAGATTCAACTTCTTCCTGGTTTGGTCTTGGGAGGGTCTATGTGTCCAGGAATTTATCCATTTCTTCTAGATTTTCTAGTTTATTTGTGTAGAGGTGTTTATAGTATTCTCTGATGGTAATTTGTATTTCTGTGGGATCAGTAGTGATATCCCCTTTACCATTTTTTATTGCAACTATTTGATTCTTCTCTCTTTCCTTATTAGTCTTGCTAGCAGTCTATCAATTTTGTTGATCTTTTCAAAAAAACAGCTCCTAGATTCATTGATTTTTTTTGAAGGGTTTTTTTGTGTTTCTGTCTCTTTCAGTTTTGCTCTGATTTTTTTTTCTTGTCTTCTGCTAGCTTTTGAATGTGTTTGCTCTTGCTTCTCTAGTTCTTTCAATTGTATTGTTAGGGTGTCGATTTTAGATCTTTCCTGCTTTGTCTTCTTGGCATTTAGTGCTATAAATTTCCCTGCATACACTGCTTTAAATTTGTCCCAGAGATTCTGGTACATTGTGTCTTTGTTCTCATTGGTTTCAAAGAATATCTTTATTTCTGCCTTCATTTCGTTATTTACTCAGTAGTCATTCAGGAATGAGTTGTTCAGTTTTCATGTAGTTGTGCAGTTTTGAGTGAGTTTTTAAATCCTGAGTTCACTGTGGTCTGAGAGACAGTTGCTGTGATCTCTGTTCTTTTACATTTGCTGAGGAGTACTTTACTTCCAATTATGTGGTGAATTTTAGAATAAGTGTGATGTGGTTCTGAGAAGAATGTATATTTTGTTGATCTGGGGTAGAGAGTTCTGTAGATGTCTATTAGGTCTGCTTGTTGCAGAGCTGAGTTCAGGTCTTGGATATCCTTGTTAAACTTCTGTCTCATTCATCTGTCTAATGTTGACATTGGGGTGTTAAAGTCTCCCATTATTATTGTGTGGGAGTCTAAGCATCTTTGTAGGTCTCTGATGACTTGCTTTATGAATCTGGGTTCTCCTGTATTGGGTGCATATATATTTAGGATAGTTAGCTCTTCTTGTTGAATTGATCCCTTTACCATTATGTAATGGCCTTCTTTGTCTCTTTTGATCTTTGTTGGTTTAAAGTCTGTTTTATCAGAGACTAAAATTGCAACCCCTGCTTTTTTTGCTTTCCATTTGCTTGGTAGATCTTTCTCCATCCCTTTATTTTGAGTCTGTGTGCGTCTTTGCACGTGAGATGGGTCTCCTGAATACAGCACATTGATGGGTCTTGACTCTATCCAATTTGTCAGTCTGTGTCTTTTAATTGGGGTGTTTAGCCCATTTACATTTAAGATTAATATTGTTATGTGTAAATTTGATCCTGTCATTATGATTTTTGTTGGTATTTTGCCCATTAATTGATGCAGTTTCTTCATAGCATCAATGGTCTTTACAATTTGGCCTGTTTTTGCAGTGGCTGGTACCAGTCATTCCTTTCCATGTTTAATGCTTCCTTCAGGAGCTCTTGTAAGGCAGGCCTGGTGGTGACAAAATCTGGTTTGAAAATTCTTTTCTACAAGAATGTTGAATATTGTCCCCCACTGTCTTCTGGCTTGTAGAGTTTCTGCTGAGAGATCCTCTGCTAGTCTGATGGTCTTCCCTTTGTGGGTAACTTGACCTTTCTCTCTGTCTGCCCTTAACACTTTTTCCTTCATTTCAACCCTGGTGAATCTGACAATTACGTGTCTTGGGGTTGCTCTTCTTGAGGAATAACTTTGTGGTATTATCTGTATTTCCTGAATTTGAATGTTGGCCTGCCTTACTAGGTTGGGGAAGTTCTCCTGGATGATATACTGAAGAGTGTTTTCCAGCTTGGTTCCATCCTCCCCATTACTTTGAGGTACACCAATCAAATGTAGATTTGGTCTTTTCACATAGTCCCATATTTCTTGGAGGCTTTGTTCATTTCTTTTTACTCTTTTTTCTCTAAACTTCTCTTCTTGCTTCATTTCATTCATTTGATCTTCAATCACCGATACCCTTTCTTCCAGTTGATCAAATTGGCTATTGAAGCTTGTGCATGTGTCACAACATTCTTGTGCTATGGTTTTCAGCTCCATCAGGTCATTTAAACTCTTCTCTGCACTGTTTATTCTAGTTAGTCATTCATCTAATCTTTTTTCAAGGTTTTTAGCTTCCCTGCAATGGGTTCTAACATCCTCCTTTATCTTGGAGAAGTTTGTTATTATCAACCTTCTGAAGCCTAGTTCTATCAACTTGTCAAAGTCATTCTCCATCTGGCTTTGTTCCATTGTTGACGAGGAGCTATGATCCTTTGGAGGAGAAGAGGCACTCTGATTTTTAGAATGTTCAGCTTTTCTGCTCTGGTTTCTCCCCATCTTTGTGGTTTTATCTACCTTTGGTCTTTGATGTTGGTGACCTACAGATGAGCTTTTGGTGTAGATGACCTTTTTGTTAATGTTGATGCTATTCCTTTCTGATTGTTAGTTTTCCTTCTAACAGTCAGTCAGGCCCTTCAGCTGCAGGTCTGTTGGAGTTTGCTGGAGTTCCACTCCAGACCGTTTGCCTGGGTATCACCAATGAAGGTTGCAGAACAGCAAATATTACCGCCTGATCCTTCCTCTGGAAGCTTTGTCCCAGAGGGGCAGCCACCTGTATGAGGTGTCTGTGGGCCCCTACTGGGAGGTGTCTCCCAGTTAGGCTACACAGGGGTCAGGGACCCACTTGAGGAATCAGTCTGTCCGTTCTCGGTAAAAACCCCATGCTGGGAGAATCCCTGCTCTCTTCAGAACTGTCAGACAAGGACGTTTAAGTCTGCAGAAGTTGTCTACTGCCTTTTGTTCAGCTATGCCCTGCCCACAGAGGTGCAGTCTAGAGGCAGTAGGCCTTGTTGAACTGTGGTGAGCTCCACCCAGTTTGCGCTTCCTGGCCGCTTTGTTTACCTACTCAAGGCTCAGCAATGGCAGATGTCCCTCCCCCAGCCAGGCTGCTGTCTTGCAGATCTATCTCAGACATGGGCGTGGGAGCCACCAAACCAGGCAGGGGAGAGAATCACCTTGTCTGCCAGTTGCTAAGACCTTGGGAAAAGCAACATATTTGGGCAGGAGTGTCCCATTTTTCCAGGTAGTCTGTGACAACTTCTCTTGGTTAGGAAAGGGAAGTCCCCCAACCCCTTGCACTTTGGCTTTTTTTAACCCCTGAAAATCAGTATATTTTCAGCCTCCCAAAGTGTATACACATTTAAAGCAGTGTGTAGAGGGTGAGGCAATGTCCCACCCCACCCTGCTTCAGCTTGCCCTCCATGGGCTACACCGACTGTCCAACAAGTCCCAGTGAGATGAACCAGGTATCTCAGTTAGAAATGCAGAAATCACCCATCTTCTACATCAGTGACACTAGGAGCTGCAGACCAGAGCTGTTCCTATTCGGCCATCTTGGAATGCTCCTCTTTGTTTCTGTTTAATGTTTCCCTACTGCAGATAATTTACATGGGAAATACATGGTCTTGATGATAATATAAGGAAGCTATATTTTGGAAGGGAGGAGGGGAGAGAGAGAGAGATCTTTAATAAGCGACTAATATTTTATCTAAGGTTAAGATCTTTCTTAGGCAGGCTCCATGCCCTGGGTCTAGAATAGCCATTGACTCTTCTCCAGTTTGGAAAATAATTACCTGTTGTGATAATCAATGAGAGACAGTTGGTATCATTTGACCACATTAAAATTGTTTGGGTTTGTATATGACTCAACCCACTCCTAAAAAGTTCAAAATGGAGTGTGAGATGTTAAAGTTTTATCGTCATTGTTGGTAGATGTTTATATAGGACCCAACCCACTCCTTAAAAAGTTCAAAATGGGGCTTGAGATGTTAAAGTTGTATTGTCATCGTTGGTAGATACTTCCCAAAAGTAGAATTCAAAAGGAAATGAGCAAAGACTATGAATGGTTAGAAATTAAGTGCCTGTTTAGCCCACAGGTAAAACTATTAATGAAATAAAAATTCTAGAAGAAAGGGTTTCCTGAACTTGAATTAAGGGGGGATCCAGTACTGAAGTTCCATGAATTAAAATGGAGATTAAAGGTGCAGTTATCTCTGTTTTGGAGATGTTGGTCACAAGTGTCAGAATCAGTAGCAAATGGTTTTGGTAAAGATTATAATAAGGAGGGTCAGAACCCCAAAACATTACAAGTATAAATAAGATAATATCTCTTATTTTCTTGAAATCCATCCAATCGCTCTTAACTGAATTTCTTGTAAAATCTAAACTTCTTTCCATAGTATGTAAAGTCTTCATAATCAACCCTTCTATCTGTCAGACTGCATGTCACAACCACAATATGCTCCAACATCACTTGTTTATTTCCAACTCCCATGTGAGCCAAGCTTGTTCCCACCACACAGACCTTGCCCTTACTGGTCCCTTCATCCCTCTATCGAAAGTGTTCTTCTCCTAGATATTTTCATGGCTGATTTCTTCCTATAATTCACATCTTAATTTAAATATCACCTCCTTACAGAAGTCACTGATTTGATTGTCACTTTGTTTTATTTTCATCTTAGTCCACACATCCTTATTTAGAATTATATTTATTTACTGTATTATGGTGTGCTAGTTCTTTATTTTCTATATCTGACCATTTGAAGATAAACATCATGATATCTGGCAAAAAACTGTCTGTTCTCTTGACCTTTGTATTCACATATACCTGATATGGCTAGGCTTTGTGTTCCCACTCAAATCTCATCTTGAATTGTAATCTCCATAATCCTCATAATGCCCACATGTCAAGGGAGAGACCAGGTGGAGATAATTAAATCATGGGGGTGCTTTTTCTCATGTTATTCTCATGATAGTGAGTGAGTTCTCATGAGATCTGATGGTTTTATAAAGGGCTCTTCCCCTTCACTCGGCACTTCCTCCTGCTGCCTTGTGAAGAAGGTGCCTTGCTTCCCCTTCACCTTCTTCCATAATATCAGCAAGTTTCCTGAGGTCTCCCCAGCCATGCTGCACTTTAAGTCAATTAAGCCTCTTTCCTTTATAAATTACCCAGTCTCTGGCAGTTCTTTATAGCTGTATGGGAATGGACTAATACAATACTTGACATAGAGCTGACATTCAATAACTATTTGTTAAGGAGACTACCTGAATGAATGAACATCATACACTGAATTAATCATTTGGGCAAATATCCAAGCAGAGACTAAGAAGAGTCTGGGAGCAGGTGAAGATAAAGGAAGGTATTCAACATCTGAAAGGATTGGCGGAAGTCATTCAGGACAGGATCATATCTAACAGACTGAATCTTTCATAGGTAGAAAATCACAAAAACAGACAATTCTGAAACCTAACGTCAAGAGCAAAACTTCAAGCATACTAGGACTATTGAATTATTTCCAGATAACATACATGAATCAGTTAATAACCAATTCCTTAGGTTAATCAATTTGAATATTGCATTAACTCTTTTATAAGATAGTAAGTTTTAGTTTTGTAGTTTACAGATATGAGCCAATCAAAATCCTGAAATATATAATCTGGAAATTTATCATTACAAATGTTAAATCCTGAAAATATGATTCTGCAAAAAAATTTTAAAATATGTTTTAAAGATATTTGTTTTTATTTTTAAAGAAATATTTATTTAAGAAATGCGTTAAAACCTACAGAACACGTTATAAGCTACTTTAAGCAATAAAACATAATAACACATTTTTTTGCAAGCATAAACCCTAAGGTGTACCAACAACAGTTGCACAGGTACAACAGTTATAAGAAGATGAACCGTATTCATAAGGAAATAAGTTAAAAAGCAAAGTGTATAAATGCATGCCAATATGGTTGGGAATTGTGTGCACCCAAGTTTATAACTTTGGTGTTTGAAATACTACAACAGACAACATAAGTCTTTTGGCAAGATCGATAAAAAACTGTTATGAATCACCACCACATATGCAGTCACCTGAAGAGCTGAGATCTTGAGAAATTTTATCTTTCACAAATATAGTTGTACAAAGTGGACATTCTTTAATTTATTGAAAACGTTTTATCATCTTTATGTACACATCCAATGCTTACACACAAAGCAAAAGATTTTAATGCACTTTGTGGAGTCAAATTAGCAAAAATACATACAACAAATTTGATCTGAACACTCTAAAAGTCTTTAAACAATTATTCCTCCTGTATTGGAAATGATGAATGAAAATTAAATATAGAGAATTGTAAAAAGTAACGCTGACTATTTAAAATAGTGGTAAAGAAGCTAAAAAAACAGGAAGAATATAATACTTTGCAATATATTTAATCAGTAGATGAAAGATCTCCACAAGGAAAACTACAAAACACTAATGAAAGAAACTGTAGATGACATGAATGGAAAACCATCCCATGCTCATGGATAGAAAGAATCAATATTGTTAAAATGACTATATTAACCAAAGCAATCTACAAATTCAATGAAAATCCTATCAAAATATTAATGTCATTTTTCACAAAAATTTTTTTAAAAAAATCCTAAAATTCATGTGGAACCAGAAAGGAGTCCAAATAGCCAAAGCATTCCTAAGCAAAAAGAATAAAGCTGAAGGCATCACATTACTGACTTCAAATTATACTACAAGGGTGTAGTAAGCAAAACAGCATGGTACTGGTATAAAATCAGACACATACATCAGTAGAATGAATAGAGAACCTATAAATAAAGCTACATACCTACATCCCACTGATGTTTGACAAACTTGACAAAACACACACTAGGAAAAGATTACTCTATTGAATAAATGGTGCTAGGAAAATTGGAAAGCCATATGGGGAAGAATGAAACTGGATCTCTTTCTCTCACCATATACAAAAATTAACTCAAGATAAACTAAAAACTTAAATGTAAGACCTGAAATTATAACTATAAAAATACGAGAAGAATTCGCAGGAAAATTTTTCTGGACATTGGCCTAAGCAAAGAATTCATGACCAAGACCCAAAAGCAAATGCAACAAAACCAAAAATAGACAAATGGGACTTAATTAAACTAAAAAGTTTCTGTGCATTAAAATAAAGAATCAACAGAGCAAATAGACAACCTGTTGAATGGGAGAAAATATTTTCAAACTATGCAACTAAAAAAGGACTAATAACCAGAATCTATAAGCAACTCAAACAACTCCACAAAACAAAAATCAAGATATAAATAGCCCCATTAAAGAGTGGGCAAAAGAAATGAACATATGTTGTGTGAAAGAGGAGATACAAATGACCAACAAGCATATGAAAAAAAGTGCTCAACATCACTAATCATCAGAGAAATGCCAATTAAAACCACAATGAGATGCCATCTTACACTAGTCAGAATGAGTATTATTAAAAAGGAAATATAAATGACAGATGTTGACAAGGATGTGGAGAAAAGGGAACACTTACACACTATTGGTGGTAATATAAATAGTACAATCTATCTGGAACACAGTATGGTGATTTCTCAAAGAACTACAAGTAGAACTACCATTTGATCCAGCAATCGCACTACTGCTTATATTCCCAAAGGGAAAAAAATCACTGTATCAAAAAGATACCCACATCCATGTGTTTATTACAACACTATTCACAATAGCAAAGATATGGAATCAAGCAGAATGTCCATGAGTGGATGACTGGACAAAGAAAGTGTGACTATATATGTATATGTGTGTGTGTGTGTGTGTGTGTGTGTGTGTGATGGAATACTACTCAGTCATGAAAAAGAAGGAAGTTACGTCTTTTGTGTAACATGGATGGAACTGGAAACATTATCTTAAGTGAAACAACTCGGAAACAGAAAGTCAAATACCACATTTTCACACTAAGTAATGTGTATACTGACACACAGAGTAGAGTAATAGACACTGGAGACTTGGAAGGGTGAGAGGGAGTTGGTGGTGATAGGAAGGTGAGAAATTATTTAATGGGTCTAATATACACCATTTGGGTGATGGTTACACTGAAAGCATAGACTTTGCCATTAGGCAATCTATCCATGTAACAAAATGACACTTGTACCCCCTAAATCTATAAAAATAAAATAAAAAGTCCTAATGCACCTTGAATTTTTGAACAAATGAATTATAGTACTAATTATAACTTACAAGGGGGAGTCAATTAACGAGCAAGTTAGTAAATAAATAGCATATATAATAGTGAACAGTAATGCAGAAAAGAGGGAGTGAGAAACCTGGGCACAGGGTAATTGAGTCATGATGTACACTGGGTGCAGTTTTAGATAGAGGAATCCAGGAATGTCTCAGAGACAAAGTGACATATGAGCAAAGACCGAAAATGTAGTGAAAATTGAGGTCATGAGGATCTGACTTTTCCGTTAGGAAGAACAAGTCTGGAAATTTGTAATTGTAAGTAAATTTAGAGAAAATATTGGTTAATATCCACTTGTGACCTCACACATGGGTTTCAGTATGTGTGGGTTTCATTCTTTTGTACTGAGTTCTAATACAATAATAAGAATTGGCACTGGGAATATGGAGGGAAAAATTACATCTGTTTTCATCTCATTTGGCTTTTCACATTGTATTGCATACTTCATGTATTTGAATATTGGTTTTTCAGCTTTAGCCCAAAAGACCTCTTTGGAAACGACATAGTACATTTCTGTGGAATATATTTCCTGCATTCACAAAAATGTACAATAAAAAAGTAACTCAAAAATAAAAAAAAAAAGTGACATATGAAAAAGACCATTACATAAGCTCACTGGAGAATTGGTCAGAATGGACTTGAGAGATGTTAAAAAAGAAATAAAAAAAGCACAAATGAGAGTGGCTCAGAAATAGCCTGACAGAGCCCATTAATATCACTTGAAATTCATAGTTATAAAATAACAATACCAAGAAATGACAAAAAATAAAATTACAAAACAAATAACCGTTTTCTTGCTCTTTCTGATGTAAAGAGTTGGTTAATGGCTGATAACAGTTCCAATGAGAATAAACAGTATAATGCTATAGACAAACTCTATATCTGCATAAGCACATACGTGTAAAGAAAGAAACTTATATTCACACCACAGTGTAGTAGTATCTGAAGTTTTAAAAATGCAAGTGGGCCGGGTGCAGTGGCTCATGCCTGTAATCCCAGCATTTTGGGAGGCTGAGGCGGGCAGATCACCTGAGGTCTGGAGTTCAATATTAGCCTGGCCAACATGGTGAAACCTCGTCTCCACTAAAAATACAAAAATTAGCCAGGTGTGGTACTGCACACCTATAATCCCAGATACTTGGGAGACTGAGGTGGGAGAATCGCTTAAACCCGGGAGGCGGAGCTTGCAGTGAGCTGAGATCGTGCCACTGCACTCCAGCCTGGGCAACAGAGTGAGACTCCGTCAAAAAAAAAAAAGGCAAGTGCAAGCAAATAAAGAGATGTCAATTGAAATTTATGTCTTCACTGGAAATTCTGAACATACTCTAAACCTCTTGATACAATTTACAAATTTCTCTTTTTAAAGCATGTATCCTAAGTAAGTTGTAAATATTTGGTTGCTCAATTCTCAGAAAAGGCAGGAAATTTTATCAACAACCAAAATATAAAGCTACTAGAAGAGTCATCTAAGCAGATCATCCTTCAACATAAAGATTGGAAAAAGGCATCCAAATAGCTCACTGTACTTTTTAATTGTTTTCATCATGCCATTCTCGAGTTACCTAGGGTATAGTATAATAGTAGGTTTGGAGGTGTGGAAAATAGGACCAGAGAGATATTGCATAGCTAAATTTTGGCCAGGTTGCATTAAAATCATCCCAATATTCAGCACATAGTCATATCTTTTAGTTTTCTTTTCCATAGTATATCCAATAAATAAGTGAAACATCTGGTTTCATGATCTACCAAAATTAAGTCATTTCTTTCCCCTATTTCTTTCAGTTTGAAACAGTACTTCAGTTGAAATCTTTGTATTGTCTTTGAGATCTAAAAATGATTGCCACTTCCTTGTTACATAAGAGCAGTTCTTGTGGTAAACTGGCCTTAAGTTTAATTTTCTAGTTTAATTTCATACCTTTCCATCCTACCCTAAACACATACACACACACACACACACACACACACACACAGAGATACACACACACACACACATATAAATTGGCAACCTATATTGTTAGGCAATCAACTACACTTTATGAAAAATACTATAACAAAGGGTATTTCTTTTTCTTGTCATAATCTGTTACCATGATAATGAGATAATTTCTTATACATTTAAAATAATATTGCCAGTATTTGAGTACTCCACAGTGGTATTAGGAATATGAAACAGACACAGAAACAGGATAATTCTTTTGGCATTTTCTCTGCAGAAGAGTTAAAATCACCTTTTAAAGATTTGGGTGATTTGATGAAAATATTAGTAATTTTTACTGAAAATATTTGCTTACCTTGTTCCCTTCAGGTTTTTCTCAAATAGAAGTAACTAGATATGGTTTTTTTGTTTTTTTTTTTTTGAGATGGAGTTTTGCTCTTGTTGCCCAGGCTGGAGTGCAATAGTGTGATCTCGACTCACTGCAACATCCACTTCCCTGGTTCAAGCAATTTTCCTGCTTCAGCCTCCCGAGTAGCTGGGATTGCAGGCATGCACCACCACACCCGGCTAATTGTGTATTTTTAGTGAAGACAGGTTTTCTCTATATTGGACAGGCTGGCCTCGAACTCCTGACCTCAGGTGATCTGCCCACCTCGGCCTCCCAAAATGCTGGGATTACAGGCATAAGTCACTGCGCCTGGCTAATATGTTTTTTAATTAGAAATAACTTTCAGTTGTTTTGTTTGTTCAGAAATAAAAATAAGATTAGTGGAGGATATTTGGCTGCTAGAATGAACTGGAGTTGTAGAATGCCTTCCAATCCATTGGAACGTTAGTGTTTTAAAACTATTCTTTCATCTGTCTTCTTCTTCTTCTTCCTCTTCCTCTTCCTCTTCCTCTTCCTCTTCCTCTTCCTCTTCCTCTTCTTCTTCTTCTTCTTCTTCTTCTTCTTCTTCTTCTTCTTCTTCTTCTTCTTCTTTCTTCTTTCTTCTTTCTTCTTCTTCTTCTTCTTCTTCTTCTGTTACCATTTGGGAATAAAAAGAAAGTTTCAAAATAGGAGTTTACAATTTTATTACTATGTACGATTTCATTTTAGACATTTAAAAACTATTTTTTAAGCCCTGAAAATCAGTATATTTTTCAGAAACCCTTTGCTAAATCATAATAAACTTGCAGTGTTTCTTCAGGGGCAAACTTCAGCTCAGCCCTGCTGCAGAGATGAAGTACTTTATGCAAACCCCTTCACATATACTTGCTAAGTTTTCAAAATATTCGAGAAACCAGAAGCATGGAAGTTATAAGCAAACGTTTTTTCATTTTTTGCAATGGAGTCTCGCTCTGTTGCCCAGGCTGGAGTGCAGTGGCAAGATCTCAGCTCACTGCAACCTCTGCTTCCCAGGTTCAAGCGATTCTTCTTCCTCAGCCTCCTGAGTAGCTGGGACTACAGGGGCGCAGCACTACGCCTGGCTAATTTTTGTATTTTTAGTAGACACAGGGTTTCACCATATTGGCCAGGTTGGTTTTGAACTCCTGAACTTGTAATCTATCCACCTTGGCCTTCCAAAATGCTGGAATTACAGGTGTGAGCCACCACACCTGGCCACAATCCAACATTTTAGTAACTCTAATACTTGTAGTTAAACATTTGGCTCTTAAAATATTTAGGTGAAAATATAAATTTCGTGGTCAGGAGAATGCATTATTTTAAAATTGTGTACAATTTAACTACTTTCTCTTTCTCTCTCTCTCTGGTAAAAAGGTTAACCTCTGCTAGTGATGACCAAACCTCGTAAAGATTGCAAAGTGGGAAAAATTGGTTTATAGGATCCTTATCTCTTTTAATTATAATTCCACTCTGTTCTTCTTTAGTAGTTCAGCATTTTTTCCTTAGGCATTAGTATTCTTTTTTTTTTTTTTTTGAGATGGAGTCTCGCTCTGTGGCCCAGGCTAGAGTGCAGTGGCATGATCTCCGCTCACTGCAACCTCTGCCTCCCGGGTTTGAGCGATTCTTCTGCTTCAACCTCCTGAGTAGGTGGAATTACAGGACTGCGCCACCACACCCAGCTAATTTTTGTAATTTTAGTAGAGATGGGGTTTCACCATGTTGGCCAGGCTGGTCTTGAACTCTGGACCTCAGGAGATCCGCCTGCCTTGGCAGGCATTAAGTATTCTGACCTCAGTTTTCTCCGCTATCTTCATTCTTTCTTGAGCAAATTTCCACACCTTTTTATTCTCTCTGATCTTCTTTCTCTGCACTCTCTCCATTATTTTGCTTTTTCCATTTGCTAGAATGCCTCTCTCAAATAATTTTGTCAATATATCTGCTTACGATGTTTTAAAATGCCATCCTGAATAGCATAATAATTATACCATTATTACATACAATGAAATAAATACTATGCATTAATAAGCTGGAGTTTTAGCATACTTAACCATTGAAAAGATTGTAATTACCCTGTTCCTCAAATTAATTAAAAATATAATTTTATTTTTTGAAATAATACAGAATTTATATGCATGCTTAAATTAAAAATATTTCCTTTCAAATGTTCTGATTGTTTCATTTTAGGTACGTTAATTTTCAGGCTTGAATTTTTAGATTAGTTGGTTGTTCCCAGGCTTGGCTGCTGTCCTAAATTAGCTTGGCTTGCTACTGACCCAATGCTAAGCAGTTTACACATATTTGAACCTTGCAACAATCCTGTGAAGTAAGATTGTCAGCTTCAGGTTACAGATGCAGAAACTGCAGTTCAGAAAACTTAATTAACTTTCCAAATTTTCACACCTAATAAGTGGCAGTACTGTAATAAGATTCAACCTGAGACTTCGTGGCTCATGATTTTAAGCTTTTCATATGCTTAATGAATCAACAGGCTCTTGGTGTCTTAATTTAAAGGCTAATAGTTTATCGTTAGGTACTGACTTGCATTTGACACTATTTACACTCAGCTCTCCGGCTGGTTCCAATACAATCTTCTAGTTCTACTAGCCTTGTTTGCTCTACCTGTACACTGAGTGCTCTCCAAACCAGACCCGCTGCATTTGCTGCATTGTGTCTACACTTATGCTCTCCCTTCAGTCTGAAATGGAGCTTACAGTAACAATCTATTGTACACAATTACTTTCAAAAGAAAAAATGGTACACTGATGGGTCCAGAAAAAGTGGTTTAATCTGGAGATACGGGGGTCTAACTTTGCCTCATACAATCTTGTAATCAGTTCTCTGTTTTTAAGTTCTAAACTTCATACTTCCTTCTGAACCTTCAGAGAAACCCAGCACCTCCAAAACTTGAGACATTCCAGGTTCCTAAGGAGAAAATGGATTCTCCTTAGGAAAATCCATTTTCTCCTCCACAAGCTCCTCCTCCCACTTTTAAGTCATATTCCGCAGATGCATCTTCTTTCTGTTCTTTCATTTGGTTTCTTCTCTTCTCCTGTTCTCTTTATCCTTGTAGGTTTTTTTTTTTTTGTTTTTTTTTTTACCATGACCACCACCCTCTTTGATTCTCTTTCAGTGGAGTTTCTTTAAGGAGAAGAATGAATGTGGCTATTCAATTTGTCATATTTTATTGGAATTCTAAGATCTTTTTTTAAAAGTAGAAGATACTCAGCCTGGAATTAAAATCGTGGACTTTGGAGTCAGATTCCCCTCCTTGTTCAAGTCATGGCACAGAGATAAAATGATCATATTTGCACAGTATGCTGGAGTGAGTGACAGGACTAGAGTGGGTTTTCCCCTGGCCCGACACCTTGAGGTGTCAGTAAATTGTGTCACAGCACATCTGTAATTCAAAGCATCTGGGCTTTGAAGTACTGGGCATCCATAAAGTTTGAATCCTAACTGTTTCACTTGCTAGCTGCGTGGCCTTGGGCAAGTTGATCTATCTCTATATTAGCTCCATTTGTAAACAGGTGATTATGGTTCCCACTTCTTGGTACTCTTATGAGAATTACAGGAGCTAACATTTGTTTGAAGTGCCCAGCACAATGTGAACACATACTAGGTGCAATACCTAAATCTCTCGTTCTCGAGGGCCAAGAGGTTAAATGGCTTTGTAACTTTCTCTGGATTTAAATGGTGACTGTGTCTTTGGCCATCAGACATTACTTGATTTGAGACCTTTGGAAGGACTAAAGTAGACTGCAGATGTCAGGGAAAAGTCTAGTGCCTTGCCTCTCAGTGAAAAGGGAGGTGGTTATTTAAAGAAATATTCTCTGTTTTGCATTAGACTTACCTCTGTTCTGTTTAGCGTGTATCTCCACATTATTCTTTTCCTGCAGAATCATTTGTTTACAGCTTCTCAAATTAAGATCCTTCCCAAGGTCAGGGGCGTGTCACTATTTCTCACCTCAGATTTGGAAATATGTATCTTTACATTTAAAACTGCAAACACTGTCACACCAAGACAGAATGTGTTTGGCATAATGTTAAGGCAAAAGATAGCATCTGAATCTCGGTAAAGCATGAATAATAGTGGAGCTTGAAGAATGTTAAACCCAGATGGTAATATATACCACCTTTCTTTTTACATTTTCCCAGTTTCCTCTTTTGATTCATCTTTACTTATTTCCTATTTTGTTTTTTGTTTGTTTGTTTGTTTGTTTGTTTTGTTTTCTCATTAGAAAACAAGCCACAGAAACTCCAAGCAGGCAAATTAGAAGGGAGGCAATGCAACAAGTCCTATCTGCTCTCTGTCTGGATCCCATGCGGAGTCTGGTCAGCAGGTGAATCCGCATCCCAGTGGGATTACCTTCCCTGTGGCCTGTCAATCACCCCAAGAAGCACTTCCCAATTTGTTTGGCACAACCTCCTTCCACTCCTCCCACCCTCTCAGTGGTCAGGAAATCCCGGAGCAATCTCTACCCTGGAGCCGCTTGTGTTTTCAGTAACCAGGGACTGAGTTGATTTTTAAAAATAAATAAATAAATAACAATCAGGAGCCTTGCCGCAACTCACTGGGTTGCTGGTTTCTTGCAGGTCAGAGGCGATGCCACCTCCACCAACGACCTTCCAAAGATTAAACTGGCCATGTACAACTTGATGGACTGAAAATTGAAAGAGTTGGGCCGTTGGCCTCCTCCTAAGAGTACTCGTGTGTTGAAATCAGGAGGACGTTCTGGAGTTTGAGCGCGATTTTTCTGGGGGTTGGAAGTTCGTGCAGAGGTTTGGATTTCATGCAGCGGCGCAACTAACCTGCTGCAACTGCGCTGTGACACCCCTGTCCCGGGGCCCCCACTTTAGCCTGTTGCTTCTCTGGTCGCTCCAGGTCGGTTTTTCCCGGCAACTCTAGTGTAGCTTCCAAACTTCTGGGCTCTGGGCTCACTTCGGAATTTGCCCCCGCCTCCTATTCGCTTCCCTCAGGCCCCAGGAAGTTGCAAGAGTCCCATTTGTCGCACACTCGCACACTCGGGGACCGCGGGTGGCCAGCGGAGATGAAACCCTCTTGGCTGCAATGTCGTAAAGTCACCGGCGCCGGGGGGCTCGGAGGGACCTTGCCTGGGTCCTCTCCGGCCCGGGGAGCCGGTGCGGCCCTCAGGGCTTTAGTGGCCCCAGGCCCGCGGGGCGGTCTCGGAGGTCGGGGCTGCAGGGCGCTGTCCTCCGGCAGTGGCAGCGAGTACAAGACCCACTTCACAGCCTCGGTGACCGACCCCGAGAGGTTCTGGGGCAAAGCTGCTGAGCAGATCAGCTGGTACAAGCCCTGGACCAAAACGCTGGAGAACAAACACTCGCCCTCTACCAGTTGGTGAGTGACTTCTGTGCCAACCCGATCCCCCATCCCTGGTAACTTTTTGGGCGCCAGGACCTCCCTGGGACCTGGAATCTGGCATTCTATCACGAAAGAAAATTGAAACTGGAGATGTGTTCAGATCCCTCAATTCGTGTTTCATTTCAATTTCATAGTCAGTTCTCTTGCCTTCTGCTCTTGAGAGACCCTGTTACCTATAGTGAACCCAGTGTCCCATAAACGGGGATTTACCTGACTGGCAAGGCTCTGCTTGCCACTGGGAATATTAAGAGGACTAAAACAAGGTCCTGCCTCCAGGGACCGCACAGTCTAGTAGGGGAGCTACTATGTAAACAAAGCAAGTGGTGCAATAAACTAGGGAATTATAACCAAGTATCCTCATACTGTGGGGAGGGAGGGTTGAGAAAAGACTCCAATAAAATCACACCCCAGAAGGGTTTGGAAGGATGGGTATGTCTTCTCAAAGTTGACAAGACCCTAATTATCAAATTTCTAGAGGTGAACACAGCTTGAAATGTGACTGAGACAGTGACTGCAAATGATTGTCGTGGCTGGAGAAGTGGGAGGGGAAGTGGTGAGTCTGGGGGCTAGGTTGGGAAGGGATTTATGTTCTGTGCTAAGTAGCTTGGACCAGATCCATAGGCCTGTTGTGTATATGAAGTTGCAGTATGGGGTACCCAGAAAGCATACAGATAGATATAGGCCAGGTGATGTTAGAAGTCATGGTGTTTTGTAAAGTCTTCTACCTGGAGTTGGAATTATAAGAAGTTATAAGCATTATTTTTTGTGTTACAACAAACAGAGACACATTGTAGAATAAATATCAAGCTTGCTCAGATACTGAGGGTGAGGCACAGTCAGTGATTATCTCAGAGTGTGACTCCTTATGTGCCTGCCCACTGGGGGTGTGATTGCTCTCATCTGCCAGCCATTAGAGAGGATGTCTCCTGTAAAAGTTTGGAAAACACTGCTCAGCAATGAGGTGAAGGGAATGACATGGTCAGGTTTGCAGTGGACGAATGGCTCTGTGGTTAGAGCAAGAAATCTGGAATGGAGTTGGCAAGAGCCTGTTCTGTGTCTCCACCATGCCCAGTCCTCTCATAAGTGTGTGGAGATGACATGGTATCCCCTTTAGAATCTGAGCACCTTGCCCATTCCTATCAATTATTTTTTTCAATAGTATTTGATTGGTCGTCTTTTCTGTGCCAGGCAGTGAACAAGGCACTGGGTGTTCAACAATGAGTGAAACCTGGTCCTTGATTTCTAGAAGTCATAAAGATTGAAAGCATGGACTCTGAGGCCAGACTACCTGGATTTGAGTTCAACTTCTCACAGTTACTGACTATGTGTTCACAGTCAAGTGACTTAATCTCTGTTTCACTTTCCCGAAATGCAAATATGGAAATAAGTGGAGGCTTAACTTAGTAAGAGATGAAGACTATGTCTTTATATACTAGGCCCTATAAATGTTAGAAGAAGAATAGCTCTTTTTGTATTCTCAGACCATAATTATCTTAGGAGCAGGAAACTCTCCTAGTGTTCCTCAGATGAAAACACAGAGATTATTGCATCATTGTTTCTCAGAGTTCTATGTACAAATATCTGTCATAAAATATGGTGCTATAAATGATTTTATGTGGCCGTCTCCATTATAAAACTAATGTGCATAGCATTCAGTTAAGAAAACACAGGTATATTCTAAATGAAAAACAGTGAGGGCCAGACCTAAGACAGTGGCAATAGGAATGGAGGAGAAAGGACAGATTGTAGTGATCTGAGAGTGCAATCGGGGATCAGCAAAGGCCCAGGAGAGAGCCTTGAAAGTGAGTCAATGTACCCAGCAAGTAGAGCTTAAGACTGGGAGATTTACTTTCCAATAACTTGCTTTCTCTTTGTAATATCTAGTTGCTTGTCTACATTTTCTAAAGTTTGTATGTATAAGAAGTCTTTAATGAGAAATTTTGTGAAAGGGTCACTATATTTTTATAGATCAACATTTGATAACACTGTGTCTGAATTCTTTATCTTTCCAGTCTTGAACTCATGCCCAGAAAATCAAAGTGAAGAAGTGATAAAACTTTGACTCTATGTATTTCAGCAGTGCGATTCAATCTTACAAGAATTCTGGTTGGGCAAGCAGGGTTGGGAGGGAAGTAGACATAGGAGACCAATCTTAAATTTCAGTTAGTCAGAAGTTTCAATTTAAATCTATGACTGTGTTGGATACCTAAGTGAAGATAGTCTTGATTGGTTAGCAATTTTCCACAAAGCCAAACTCAAGGGCAGACTGAATTTACTTTTGTTTTATTTTGTTTGGCTTTATATCCCCAAGATCTAAGGCAGAGCTGGCACATAAATTTTTAAAGTGAGAGTCAACTAACTGGATACATAGCTTTGATGATTTTTTGTTGCTATAAAACAAAACACCTCTTTGGGAGGTGATAAGTGGGTTTAGGCACAATTTGGCATGAAGGAGCTTTACTTACTTTCTTTGAAGCTGAGATCTGGAGAAGGGAGATATTGACAGCCAAGTGCTTCAGCAAAACAAGGCGAGATTGCTATAGCTAATTGTTCTGTCCTCTGTGGAGCTGGCATATGTGTAGTCACAGTCTCTGATGCCCTTTGGCTTCCCAGAGGCAAGAGAGATTCTTCATTATAAGCTTGTCTGTTTGTTGTTCATAAGAGTAAACTCCCCTCAGAACCCTCAGGCTTATCAAAAGTCTCAGCACATAAATAATACTGAATATTAGTTTTTGCAGTGACATAAGCTATACAATATTTTATGCATGCAGTAATATAGACAGGGAGTAGAAATCTTTAAGGGTGATATATGGAAGGGAACTTCCATTGTAGTGAATGACTCTATTAAATGCATTTCCAGTCCTGTAATTTCTGAGACCTTCAAAAAACAAATTCAAATTATGGGTAGGTGCTTTAGGGATTTATACATACTTGCTTCTCCTCACAGTTTGGTGGTTACTCCATATTGTTAAAACCTGGCTCTTTGGGTAATAAAGTCTCTATTAGCGAGACTTCAGTGGAGAACTGCAATCATAGTAATTTCTTTAATCCTGGAACAACAAAGTGGATGTTTCTGGTTATTTTCAATTGATAGACATCCTGCTGCCTATCCTGAAATTGAAATCCAGCTGCCACTCTCTGAAGGATTAGTCAATTCAGTTTTCTATTATGTATTGTGGTTGACTCTCTGGGCCATCAATTTATCTCTTTCTATGGAAGCATTGCAATTCAATTTTAGTTTACTTTTATTTAAACAACATTCAATGATAGGATTCTCATATATCATTTGTTTAGAAATCAATATGTATTAACAGTGACTATAAACCAAAAAGGAAAAGACTAACTAAATGCAGATTATTAGAAAATAACTTAAGCTTGGCTAACATTTCTGTAGTCGAAATAGTGTGGGTTTCTCAACATGCAGGATCTCAATTCCTTAGTAGCTTAGATTAAGGTTGTTTAATCCTGCCAAGTCTTAAAATGGCTTATAAGAATTAAAGGACATTAATCATTTACCCACTGCATGTACAGTACAGAGAAAATGATGAAAGAGATAGTGAAAGAACTCACCACACAGCAGCATGAAAGACATGCATTAAATTATTACAAAAGAAATGAATTTTAAATTTTAGATGCAAGGGTACATGTGCAGGTTTGTTATATGGACATATTGTGTGATGTTAAGGTTTGGGCTTCCATTGAACTCATCACCCAGATAGTGAACACGGTACCGAGTAGGTTTTCGACCCTGGCCTCATATCTCCCTCCCCGCCTTTTGAATCCCCAGTGTCTATTTTTCCCATCTTTATATCTGTGTGTCTCCAGTGTTTAGCTCCCACTTATAAGCGAGAACATGCGTATCTGGTTTTCAACATGATGAACACAATTTAGAATTGCAGTTGATGCTAGGTAATACAATCTTTCTTAAGGGATATGATATTGTCTTCTTTAGAAGGATCATGAGATGGGTCTAGAGGAAATGATGTTTAAATTGAGATCAAAATGAATAGGAGTTAGACACGTGAGAAATGGGGAGGAACATTCCAGGGAAAGAAAATAGCATATGCAGAGGCCATGAGGTAGACATGTTTAGTAAGTTCCAGAAACTTAAAAAGGTTTACATGGTTGGGGCTTAAGAAATGACAGAAAATTATCTTGAGATGGAAGGAGAGAGCCATATTGTGAATGGTCTTTTGAGTTATGTTAAGGATTTTAAAATTTTTTTTCCTGGCACATAACACCTGTCACATAATACATGACCAAAATGTAAATTTCTTATTCTTCCTTCTTCACCGGGTCAATACAGGCTTGAGTTCAACTGTAGCTTTGCCGCTTAAGCTGAGAAAGCTTCAATACCTTTATTTGCAAAATTAGAATCATGACGGTATCTATTTCTAAGGATTAAATTGAGTGAGGGAAGCTTGTAAAGTGCCTAGGACTGTCCCTGCCACATAAAACTAGATATGATTATCTTTGGAATATGAAAGAAATATTCCCATGAGCTAATGTGGTCCAATAAGTTTTGAGGGGAACTGGTGGCATTTAGAATGAATCTTAAAGTAGGACTTAGGAGAAAAGTCATTTATGTGCAGAGAACAAGATGACAAAAACATCGAGGTAAGAAAAGCCAAGTGTCCTTAGAGGATAGTTATAGTAAACCAGTTGGCTTTTAGTGGCTTGTCTGAGTTGCTGCGACTTACTTTCAGAAAACAGTTTTGGCCTGCTTTTAGAAGGCTTGGAGTAGCAAGCTAAGGCATTTGCATTTACTTCTTAGGCTGCAGGTCACAACATGCCTTAAAGCCCGCAGATAGGCTTTGTTTGACCTAGAAGTTTTGTTTGTTTAATTCGTTAGCATTTAAAAATTGGAATATTTTATCTAAAAATCTAAATTTCTTGTAAAAAAATCAGCTTTTGGCATTTTATTTTATTTTATTTTTTGAGACGGAGTCTCACTCTGTTACCCAGGCTGGAGGGCAATGGCGTGATCTCCGCTCACTGCAACCTCCATCTCCCCAGTTCAACCGTTTCTTCTGCCTCAGCCTCCTGAGTAACTGGGATTACAGATGTGCACCACCACACCCAACTGATTTTTTTTTTTTTTTTTTTTTTTTGGTAGACATGGGGTTTCACCATGTTGGCCAGGCTAGTCTCGAACTTCTGACCTTGTCATCCGCCCACCTCGGCCTCCCAAAGTGCTGGGATTACAGGCGTGAGCTACGTGTCTGGCCCTTGGTCTTCTCTTTAAAGAAGAAAAAATGGGTCGGGCACGGTGGCTCACGCCTGTAATCCCAGCACTTTGGGAGGCTGAGACAGGCAGATAACGAAGTCAGGAGATCCAGACCATCCTGGCCAACATGGTGAAACCCCGTCTCTACTAAAAATACAAAAATTAGCTGGATGTGGTGGTGGATGCCGGTAATCCTAGCTACTTGGGAGGCTGAGGCAGGAGAATCGCTTGATACAGGGAGTCAGAGCTGAGATTGTGCCACTGCATTCCAGCCTGGTGACAGAGTGAGACTCTGTCTCAAAAAAACAAACAACAACAACAACAACAAACCGGAATATCTGTCAGCAATGGGTCAGTATTCCTGCACAGCAACTCTGCTGGAACTGAGCAGCTGCTGACCCTTTAAATGGTACATGTGCTTGTTTGTTATTCACTGTCCTCACCCCTATTGCATTACACTTTGCGTGTCCCAGCCATTAACTTTTCCATTGTGAGCATTTTTGTTTGCAGTGCCTAGTAAGGCAGTAATGATCCATGGAAACATTTTGTTAAGAAGGTGATAGGATGAAAGTATTATCAGAAGCCAAGTTTGACTTCAGATTTCAGTATTTCTTGGTAGGTTGGGAAATGAGGGATATTGGGAAACACAGAGTAACGAGAACATAAAATAGTGTGACTAATGAACTAGGATAATAGCAGGAGGTATAGAAAGAGAGAAACGTCAGGAATAAAAATTAAATTACACATAGTGACTTTTTGGCAGCGGGATGCAGGGAAGTAAAGACATGGTAACTGTAAGAATCTCACTTAAGTGTCCAGATGAGGAATTGATGGGGCAATTAAAACTATGAGGCTGAAAACTGGGAGAGAGCTTGATGTAGAATTATAGATTTTAGTATAAATCTTAAAGAGGTAAGAGGTAGAAGCTTATGAAAGTTGAAGAGAAAGAGAGAAAGAAAGGGAAGAGAAGAGAAAAAGGACTGAACTTTGGGAAAAAGTGGGAGAAAAAAAAACTATGGAAATGGATGAGACATTCAAAGAAAGAGGAAAAGAAAGAGCAAGATATTTTAGTGTCATGCATTGTAAAGGAGAAAAAAGATAAAAATAGTGGTCAAGGACTCTAGAGATGCTTTGAGGCTACTGAGAATTGAAAAAAAAAAATCTGCTGTGACTCAGAGATCCTTGATGACTTTCAATAATATGATATCAATGATGAGATGAGGACCAAAGCCAGAATAGCGCATTACAGAGTGAACTGGTATAGGCAAAAATATTCCATGAGGATATTCGACAGTGACAGGAAGATGAAACAGGATAATATATGGCGGTATGGTGGTATCTGGGTCAAGTAAAATACAGTTTCTTCCTCATTCCTTATTTCCTCTTCTCCCTTTAAGAAGAAATCTATGTTTAAATTCTGAAGTGAAGAAATTATGAAACAGGAATGAAAGGAATTTTGCTTGTTTTGAAGCCTACTGCTCAACAGGACTCCTTGTTTTTGCAAGTTGAACTTTGTGTGGTTTCTTATGTTATTTTTTTGCTTTTACTACTAAGAGCTACTGAAAGAAACAGGTTGCAAAATTCTCAAAATTGGTATAAAAAGTACTCAGTAGATCTGTTTGTTCTTTTTAAACACTAGAGTGATTCTAGTGAGCTAAATATCTCTACATTTGTCTGCAAGTCTGACAGGGAGGATAAGGAAGCAGTTGAAAAGGGAAAAGATAATTAGTATTTGTTGAGTCCTTTCTCTGAACTATCAGCTATACAGTAGAGTCATGTATGTCCATTTATTCCTTCCCCAGATGCTGCAAAGTTAGTATTATCATGCCCTTTCTACATATGAGGGAACTGAAACTCAAGGCCACACAGTTAGTTAGTAGTGGCTAGACCTGGGTTAGTAGTAATAGCTCCAGTGGCTAAGCTCAGAATCTTTTCCTCCAAATATCGAGGCAACTGTTCCAGAAGTCAGATTGCCAAGTCTTGGCAAACCTGAAATATATTTTTGGCTACTAAATTGAAGGAGACCAAAGAGCTGTGAATTAAATGCAAGAGGTAGTTTCTGAATATTTTCACTATAATTGATATTTTTGGGGACAAGTAAGAAGCCAGAATGGGATTTCAGGATTGGATGGTGGTAATGTGTCAATATTAGTTTCCTGAAGTTGATGGTTATAGTATGGATCTCTAGAAGAATGTCCTTATTTGTAACAATTACATATTAAATTATTCTAGGGTTCTTGTGTATCATGTCAGTAAAGGTTTCAAAGGGGAAAAAAAGTGCTTAATGTTATAACTGCAAATTTTCTGTGAGTTTGAGATTGCTTCAAAGGAAAATAAATGAAAATATAATGGGGATTTCATGTATCCAGAAAGCAATTTAATCCCCCTATTGAACTTCGGCTCTTTGGCAAACAAATGCTCAGCTACATTAAATTGTTTGGGAAATTCAGTATTTGTCAGATATTTTTAAAGTTACATTTAATGCTGGTTTGAAGGCGAAAGTGTTATATAAAGAGGAAGAATTTTCCTCCTTTTGACAAACTCTAAATTCAATGAATTTATTCATAGCATTGTACACAGTACAGGTATATTTAAAATTTAAAATCATCATTATTTTATAGATATAAAAATATTTTAAGAAGGTATCTGGTTGGCATGAAAAATTGCCTGTTAGAAATAAGGCCTCTCAAAATAACCTCATCAAGAAAGACCAGTTTTAAAAGATGGGCCTTATTTCATATTCTGAAGGTCAGTAGCTTGGTACTGTCCCGTATCTAATTTTCTCAGCCTGTCATGCTGCTGAACCTTCAGGACAGAACAGAGTGAACTACAGGAATGCTGCAATTACATAAGCAAGGGATGGATTGCCTGGCAGATGGCGCAATCAATGAACAATGGAAATTCAATCGGCTGTGACTGATCAACTACCAGGTGTTGGGGGAAAATCCAAACTCTTATCACCTCCTGAAAGGTGGCTTACTTTTCTTTTGTCATGCCACATATAGTATTAGTTGAAAGGGGGAAAAAATACAGTGGTTGAATTTATTTGCTGCTGCTGCTGCTTCTTTTTTTTTGAGTTTTTTTTTTAATTCTATTTTCATAAGCAACAAGCAGCAACTCTATGAGGGAGATCATTGCTTTCCATTGTGATGTGACATTTGTAAGAAAAATGTGTAGGAGGCTAATGAATCTTTGCAATTATATATATGAATGTAATAACCTCTCTAAATTACAGTTTCAAGTATATGTGAATGTGGAACTCAAATCCTTTATCTAAACTATGTGGATAGGGAACTTGTTACATTAAAGGTATTAATTATATTTGTTTTTGTCAGTGTTTAGCTGAATGAGGTAAGGAACAGTGCATAGAAAAGAGAGATATTATTTTTATAATATCTTAGGAAAATTAAAGTTTGTGAATTTTGAGTTTGAAGGAGTCCAGTTGGAAATATGAGGATAATAAAAAACAGAAACTCTTTCAAATATTAAATTAGACGGGGATGGAGTTTAATTACATGGCTTTAATAATTTAAAACATTAACTGCTTTAAGAGGGAGGAAAAGCAATTAAAGTCTGTAGGTCTTTGACTTATGACCTGACTCTGGACAATAGGAATACCTTCGCTTAAGGTGTTCATGGTAGAATAATAACACTTGCCAAGTATAATCTTTCAAGATGTCATTCCTAAGTGGATGCAGCAGTTAAGTAAAATAAATTTGGTAAGATGGAGAAGAAGGAGAAGGAGAAGAAGAGCAGGAGGAGGAGGAAGAAGGAAAGAGGAAGAGAAGAAGGAGGAAGAAAAAGAATGCTCAATTTCTACTGTAGATCTGGCCAGTATAGATATCTGTAGAAAAATTTAGTAAGATTGAAAAAAAAAAAAAAAGTTGCTCGGTATTGTTGACCATTTGCTAAATAACTTTAATCTAATGAGAGCATAGGAGCTTAGAAAAGTCCACTTTTACACTAATCTCACTTAGCTTTCGCTCCACACTCTTTTTCTTATTTGCATAGAATTCCATTGATTTTCAATTGAGAAGCAAATATTTTTCTATAATAAACCACAAATACCTAGACTGTGCCTTCCTCTAATTCTCCCTCCCAACTCTCCCTCCTGAAGTACAGATGAAGTTTGCCACTGTTATCAATGGAATTTGTTGGATATCCTAATTTTGGTGGTTAGAAGGAAAAAATGTTGAGAATCAGTTAGTGGAGAAAACTGATTTCTGGTAAAAAAAATCTTGCCTGTACTCTTTTAACAATATCTTGGTTCAAATAATTATAATACAGAAGAATTATAATATACATACTGTGATGCGTATTACTATTTTTTGTGTCATTTCTTTTCTCATCTATTCTCCTCTGCTAGTATGTAGGAAGATTGGTCTTCCCCACATAGACGTGATTGATTATGTGATTAGCTTTGGCCACTGCAGTAAGAAGAGCAAGGCTTTTCACTTAGTTAATTGCCAGAGCTTCAATTCTTAGTTCTTTCTCATCTGCCATGGCCATTGTGGAAGTACATGTAGAATAGAAGCTGTTTGGATTGCTGAGCAAAAACGTATAGATGACAATGTTTTGGGGAGTCTACCTGAACCCACAATGGAGTGGTATGAGTGAGAAATAAACATTTATTTTTGCAAGTTACTGAAGTTTTGCAGTCGTTATCATATGGTATAATCCAGCCTGTCCTTACTGATTGAGGGGGAAGTAATAACTTTATATGACTGTTGGGATAATTTAGTCAGCTAAAGTACATAAATATTATCAGGTATATCATAAAATAGCTAACCTTTTTATTATCTGTTATCATAAAACAGCCGTTATCATGAAAACAGCTCTTAGCTAAGTTTTTATTGTCTCCATGGTATAAGCTAGATACAATACTAAGTGCTTTACTTTATTTAATATTTATAACAACTCTGTGAGGTAAGGTCAATTGTTATTCTTGTTTAAAGGGTTTGGAAAGATAGTTTCTTAAGAAACTTGCCTAAACTTATAAAACTAGTAAATAGCAGAGCTAAGATTTCAACCCAGGCCGGCTGAATTTAGCATCTGTGCTCCTAAATATATTCTACTGCTTCTTAAAAATAGTCTCAATTGATTTTAGATTTTTAAAAATTTTTTAACTCTTCTACACTGAAACTGTTTAAAGTTTTTACTTTTCTTTTTAAATAGTGATATAAGAAGAGTTTTTAAAATTTGGGTCTACATCTCTAAAACATTCTAGATATGGAATAAAAAAATAGCTCTTCTTTGAAAAAATAAACTTTTAATATTTTATTGTGTATGACAGTCCTAAAGGTGGGAGGAAGGGAGCTTTAAATGACTTTACAGCTTCTTTAGAAATGTTTCCTGGACAGTAGAAAGCAATATTAATCTCTTCCTTAAAACTACTCTGTTGGTTTTCTGGCTTAAGGAAAATCTATAATGACCACATTATTCATTGCTTATAGTATGCTTTAATGTTATTTTTGTAAGAACATGATCATAAATAGCCAATTGATTTATCTAATTACGAACACTTGAAAATTTATTCCTCCAACCTCTCAATAAAAATATAGGATTTCATTATATGTAAGTTGTTGGTTTCATTTACTTTTAAATGCCTTGATGTGTACTATTTCTTTTTATTTTTCTTTCATTCTTTTTTATCTTGATCCTAATTCCCTTGTGCATTTTCAAGCAGAAGATATGCAGGTGGGCAAATATGATTAATGGCATATGTTAAGTGCAGAGATACATTTCTTGGAAATTGCATTGCAACTGGCTCCCTTAGTTTTAATAAGAATATCCCATTTTTTAGGAATCCAGTGCAAGGACAATGAGTTGCAGTGTCTCTCACCTGCGTTATTCCATAGACGTTGCCAAACTTTGGAAAACAAATGATCTAAAAATGTTAAATGCTTCCTTTGAGTGTTTATGGGATGAGTCAAAAATATGATAAGATATGTAGAGAGTCTGTAATAGAAAGAGAAGGAAACTAACGTGATTATTCTCTAGCTTGTTACTGAGTCATTCCTTTTAGTAACCTGTTGTATTATCGTCAATAATGATAATGGTGATAGTAATAACAAAACAATGACAATGGCAAAGACTATAGTACTGCTGTTCTAATACTAATTATGAAGAATTTTATTTGTGTCGGGCCCTATGCTAATCACTATATGTATATTATCTCTTTGAATTTTCCCAACAACTCTTATAATGCATTTTTATAACACTGTAAACAAATGCACAGGAAGATAAGTAGCTTGTCCGAAGTCATACAGTGGTGGACTTAGTTTTTTCAACTCAGTTGGGTCACACTGTAGAGCCTAATTTCAGTATAGGTGGTAATTATGCTCTCTACCTTCTGTTTTGCATAGCAGAACCTAGAGAATGAAAAAGCATGACAGCAATGTAGCATTCTTAAAAATGTTAATCAGGGATTTAACTTCCCTTTGCTTTACTTGTTCTCCATGTTTCTGTATGTCTTCCACTCTCCTCTTATCTTAGAGAAATGGAAGTCCTCACTGTTTTCCCAGAGCCAACTTGCACATGTCTTTTCAATTTCATCGCCTTTCAGTGTCTCTAAGGATTTTATCTTAACATTTTTAGTGGTTCTTTCCTAAAAAGCACTTCAATCTTGTTTTCTTTTAAGCAAATTTGGCAAAAGTGCTCAATACTCATCGCCATTTTGTCACTTCACATGTATTGTGTAAGCTCATACTCTTAATACTTCTATCAGTAATTTGATACATCACCACTAGGTAATAGGAGAGCAGGGTTCAGGTGTAAATTATATTTGTGATCTTCACAGTAGAATGCACAGAGCCTTCTGTATATCAGTTGAACTGATATTAAAACTTTACCATACACAGATTTACCTTCTTAATCCATCTCCTAAATCTGAATTTTTATATAAATTGCGGGTAGATACTACCTGAGTCATCTATCCAATCAGAACCCCAAATAATCCACAAATCCTCTATCAAGGAACCAAAGAGTTTGAAGTTTTGTCATCTAAGCTTTGGGTCTAAGCTTTGTTTTCAGGCAGTTGGCTGTTTAAAGTTTTTACTTTTCTTTTTAAATAGTGATATAAGAAGAGTTTTTAAAATTTGGGTCTACATCTCTAAAACATTCTAGATATGGAATAAAAAAATAGCTGTTCTTTGAAAAAATAAACTTTTAATGTTTTATTGTGTTTGACAGTCCTAAAGGTGGGAGGATTCTCCTTAGCTCTCCTTAGCTCATTTGCCTCTCCTTAGCTCATTCATTGATCTTCAAGCTATAGTAGAGGATATTTTATAATCCACGGGTTTCCATTTATCAAGACAAATAGGGAAAGTAGGGAAATACTTCACCTATGTGGGGGATTGGTTCCAGAACACCACCCACTCCCTGCAGATACCACGATCTGCAGATGCTCAAATCCCTTATATAAAATAGTGTAATATTTGCATACAACCTACACACATGCTCCTATATACTTTAAAGCATCTTTAGATTACTTGTAATTCCTAAAACAATGTAAGTGCTATGTAAATAACTGGTGTACTGCATTTTTAAAATTTGTATTTTTTAATTATTATATTGTTATTTAAAATTAATTTTTCCCAAATATTTTTGATTCACCGTTGGTTGAACCTGTGCATGTGGAACCTGTGGATATGGAGGGGTGACTCTACCTATTTGAGAATGAACTGGAAAGGTTGCCTCTTAGGCACATATGAGATTCCAAGGATTTCAGATTAAGAATTGGGTTGATATTATGTTATCAGATTGTCATCTTTTAGGAAATATGTTAAGAAAACTAAAGTCACAGAATGAAAAAGTGATAGCAATCATATAAAAATTTTCGAATTAGAATGCATTTATATTATTATCATAAATTATGACAAAATTTTAATATATTAGAGTAAAAGCCTATCTTGATCTGTTAAAAGCTTGAATTTTAGAAAAATATAAAACTGATTTTATTATTTTTATTATTATTTAAAAATATTGGGTCTTGACTTCTCAAGATCTACATATGTCTAGCATAAGCATCTTTTTACATCGCTCAAATATTTCAAGAGCTGTCTGAAAATGTAATTTGTAATTACAGGCTTAGTAGACCTAATTTGATGAAATTTTCTCTTACCTTGGTTTACTTAATTTATAAAAATATTAGTTTTCAAATTTATCTTTATTAAAAAAACCTTTAATAAGGAGGGTTTTTAAAAAATTAAATGGCTATTTCAAAGGCAATATTTGATGGAAATCGTATAATACTACTCTTAGATCAAAATCTTTTAAATTTTAAAAGATGATTTTACTTTGAGTGTGTATTCCTGTGTATGTGTGTGTTTGTGTGTGTTAAAGTGTTACAGGATACAAAACATATTGGTGCATAACGACAGCATCACCTCTTACCATAGTTATTTAACTTCTTAAAAGCATGAGTTCTTAAGAATTTAAGGAAAGTTAAGTAACTTGCTAATGCTCACTTGCCATGCAGAGATAACAGATCTAGGATGAGAAAACAGACTTACTATGCCTGAGAGTGTATCAGCTTCTCATTGTGTCATGTTTCCTCCCCAATTAATCCTATTTTACCCTCATAATACCAGTGTTACAGATTTAAGAACAAGCCATGTATACATACATATATACATACACACATATGTTTGTTAGCCTTTTATATTTATAAAGGTAGGTTTTATTTTGTTTTTAGCTCTGGAGTTTATTCATTTGTTAATGCATTTGTTTCTTCTTTATTTTGTTCATTCATCCAATATTTATTGAATGACCTCTCTGGACCAGGCACTATTCCAGGAGCTAGATGAGATTACAGATAGAGTTTTTACTCTGAAAAACAATGCTATACATCAAGCGAGGAAAAAGGGCATTTTGCTTACAGTAAAATAGCATTCATTTTCCTGTTCAATAAAAGAAGAGTAATAACAAGTGATATGGATTATCTAGTTATTATTTTCTGAAAATAAAAGTAATAAAATCCATTTTATTTTACAATCAGTTCTACTCTTAATTGCCTTTGATTGTTGAGGTGTGAAAAACTAGAGCACACAGTGTTCCATTTTGGTGAACAGTGGCCATTTTCTAACTAATGAATCCTTTAATAGATTAAAAAAACACAACTAATTTTAATTTTATCCCTTTGTGCGGCCTCTCATTTTTTGTTAGAGGTGATAACAAGTAGGAAGGCAAGGCAAAGACAAATCAGAAAAGAGAGAATAAAGGGAGATAATGGGTTTCCTTAGCACCAGCTAGATAATGAACTCTTAGATAATTGAGCAGGCTGCACTGTATTCAAGTTTCAAATTATCAAAATGTTAATGGAAAACGTTTCATCTAGGAATGTGGTTACAGATAGTGGGGTAATTGACAAAGATAAAATAAAGATGTACTTCGTAACATTGTTCTCAGATTATTTTGAGGATAAGGCTAGAAAAAAAGGATAAAAATTTTATGTTTTACTTAGCATTAAAGTTATGTCCAATGGTGTCTAGTTAGTGTAGTTGGATTTATCTTTGTGGCTATGTCTATGTTATGTTTGTGTCTGTGTGTTTAAGATTTTTTTTTGGGTGCAAGGTATAGGTTGGATGCTAGATGGAGATGTAGTGTGATTTAATTATCAAGGGAGAGGTTTTATAAATGCAAGGCCTAGGATTGAGACATTTAAATTACTTTCATTGGCATTTATTTATTCAGAAATAATTCTGAGTCAGATGTGGTAACTCACGGCTGTAATCCCAGCACTTTTTGAGGCCGAGGTAAGCGGATCATTTGAGGTCAGGAGTTCGAAACCGTACTGACCAACATGGTGAAACCCCATCTCTACTCCAAAAAAGTTAGCCAGGCACGGTGGCTCATGCCTGTTGTCTCAGCTACTCAAGAGGCTGAGGCAGGAGAATCGCTTGAACCTGGGAGGTAGAGATTGCAGTGAGCTGAGATCGCACTGCTGCACACTCCAGCCTGGATGACAGAGCGACATGCTGTCCCCACCACCACCAAAAAAAAAAAAAAAAAAAAAAAAAAGAATTCTGATTAAAATGTGGGTTTATGACTTTTTTCTTGATATATTAGGCATAGTTCCCTTCAGTGTTTTTGTTTTTGTTTTTGTTTTTGAAATAATTATAGGCTTACAAGAAGTTGCAAAAATAATGCAAAGAGTTCATTTGTATCCATAACCCAGCTTCCCCCAGTAATAACATCTTATATAACTATAGTACATTATTAAAATCATTGGCATAATGCAATGAACTAAGCTATAGGTCTTATTCAGATTCACCAGTTTTGCATTTATGTATTTATATTTTATGTGTAGGTGTCATGCCTTTAAAAAATCAAGAATCTATGTCTGTCGATCTGTTTGACTCCCTGGATCTCTATTTCTGTTCTTATAGAGAAATAGAGTTGTACTATCCATCCATATTATTTGGCAGCTCATTTTTTTCCCTTGTAAGAAGTGTTTTTTCCATTTTTCTAATTCATTATTTTTAATGTACACAGAATATTTAACACATTGGGTGAATATATAAGTATTTCTTAATCTTTTCATATTGGCATTAGATGGTTTGTCTTTATTTGCTATTGTAAATAGGCAGATAGACTTTCATCTTTGGGCTTGGCATTCCAAGGATATTTTTTTCCTCTCTCTCCCTCTCTCTCTCTCTCTCTCTCTCTCTGTGTGTGTGTGTGTGTGTGTGTGTGTCTGTGTGCGTGTGTTTCTCTTTCCTTCCTTCTGGTGAATTCTTAGCAGATTTCAATGTATGTTATCCAGCCATTCTCCAAAGAAAAAAATAAATAAATATTGTAAGTTCCTACCATCTTTTTCCTTATGAAATATTTGAAGACTAAAGGGAGTAACTTAGAGGACACTCAACACTGAATTTTGTAAAATCTTAGTATTTTGTCACATTTGCTTCAGAGCTTTTTATCATAAGCAGTAAAACATTACAGACACAATTGATGCTCCCTGTGTATCTCTCCCAATTACATGGTATTTACAGAAACAATCTTAGAATAATTTGTAAGTCTCGATGGAAAGGAAAAGTGCTTTTTGGACATTCTAAAATGATTGATTGTATTCCCTCTCTTTAATAAGAGCTAGTATTCAACATCTCCCCATGGACATGAGCTAAGTGTTGAGCAGAATGAGTTAATGAATATGCTCTCTGCCTTCTAGGAGCCTCCACTGTAGAGGAGCATTTCATCAGAACATTACAGCGTGTCATTTTTGCATGAGTTATAAGCTGAAAGGGAAAGAAATGGATAGTTAAGATAAAGATGTAATATGAAAAAAATGAAAAAATGTATGGTCCTAAAGTCCTCAGGTTTAGAGAACATTAATGTCAATCCTTGTCTATTTCCCTCCTCTCTTCCTCCCATTTCTCCTTAAAAAGAGCAGCGTTAACACCACGTCAGCTAGTTGGGGTCCTCCTCCCCTGCATGGTGCTGCTGCTGCTCTTTCTCTTTCTTCTCCTTCTCCTCATTTCCTTCTTTGTTCATCATTTCATTATTGTTATCATCAGGAATACAGGCTTCTGTTTTTTTTTCCAACAAGTACTAGCTGTCATTAGGGAGAGTACACCCTCCATTCCACTCCCTCTTGGTTCTCTGGATAATTCTGAGGTTTCTTTAAAGTTACCTACTTGTGACCCTGGGGACATCCTGGATTGTGGGTCTGGTTTCTAGGAACCTGCTCTTGTTTGGAGTTTTGTTCTTTACAAGTTCATCATGACATTTCGGAATTGGTTGATTGGGGATCACCGTTCCTAAGAGAGTCCCTAAGTGTTAAGCATGAAAAGGACTGACTGATGAAGCGTGCTTTCCTTTAAAAACTGTACTGTTAAGTTTATGTTATTAGCACTGTATTTGAACTTAATATACTTGTGCTTTGAAACCTAAATGTTTTTATCTTTTACTTTGACCCTTAATATTAACCTAATTAATTATCATTTTACATTTTCCACTTTTTTAGATTAAACCAAATCCTATGTCCTTTCACTTATTGTTTTTTCCTGCATTTTCCTGTAGAATACAAATAAACAAGATAAAAGGTATCCTTAACTTCTTTGGATTTACTGTCAGGCATGACTCACAACCAGAGAATCTTTAAGATCATTCGTTTATGACTTTTCTCTTCATTGACAGTGGATTCAGTTCAGATAACAGGCACTGATTTCCTGAAAGCTTTTCTTTCTATTCTTTTTCCTGTGGGCTGCATTTCTCACCATTGGCAATTCACCTAGTTTTAATCCGAGGTGATCTGGCAGGGCTAAAGATGCCTACGTTGTCCTTTCATGTCGAGATGGGACAGTCTGGCTAGAGATGGTATGATGGGGCCAGATTCTGAGTATGCCTACTCATGTAGAAAGGATCAGTGGGACTAAGAAATGCCTCTGTCTTTGCATCGGGTTTCTCTGCTAAAATAATTATCTGTGCTATGGAGAGATGTGCTTTCCAAGTACTTTTACAAAAATAATATCCCTAGCGGTAAATTAACATACAGCTATTATTCTGTTCCAAGTAAGCAATTACCCAATTTGGAGAGTTTCCTGGAACAGTCAGTTGATACTTCCCAAGGCCAAGTATCTGTAATTTAGATAGGATATCACTGTGTGAAGAAAGTAAAATGTTGCCCTCTTAAAAATACTTAAAGCCTGCTCTGTTTCTGTGCAACAGTAGTCTTTTGAGTTAGTCATTGTTTTTGCTGAGCACTGACTATTTACCTTATAAGACTCTTTTTATTATTTGTCAGAAGAGAATGTGTCAACAGAGAATTTGTAAGGAGAATGTATCAGGAGAGTATATTACATTTCACATTTATTCAGACTTACAAGCTTTTATTTTTAAATAATCATTGAGCATTTGTTGTGTGCCATTAATGAACTAGCACGTGGTCCCTGCCTACAGAAAGCAGAGAGTCTGGGAGGACACAAAATTACACAAAAAAGAACCCAGATACTTAAAAGCCGACATGCACGCATACCATTTTCTTTTTCTTCTGTGTTATTATTATACTTTAAGTTCTGGGATACATGCACAGAATGTGTAGGCTTGTTACATAGGTATACATGTGCCATGGTGGTTTGCTGCACCCATCAACCAGTCATCTACATTAGGTATTTCTCCTAATGCTCTTCCTCCCCTTGTCCCTCACCCCCTGACAGGCCCCAGTGTGTGATGTTCCCCTCCCTGTGCCCATATATTCTCATTGTTCAACTCCCGCTTTTGAGTGAGAACATGCAGTGTTCGGTTTTCTGTTCCTGTATTAGCTGCTGAGAATGATGGTTTCCAGCTTCATTCATGTCCCTGCAAAGGACATGAACTGATCCTTTTTTATGGCTGCATAGTATTCCATGGTGTATATGTGCCACCTTTTCTTTATCCAGTCCATCGCTGATGGACATTTGGGTTGGTTCCAAGTCTTTGCTATTGTGAAAAGTGCTGCAGTAAACATATGTGTACATGTGTCTTTATAGTAGAAATTTAAAGTTGTTTAATTTAATTAAACTTTAAAAATCAGTTTCTCAGTTGCATTAGCCAAATGTGGCTATTGAGCACTCACATGATTGCTACTATGGTGGAGGAACTCAATTTTAAATTTTCTTGTGTTTTAGTTAATTTAAATTTACTTAGACATATGTGACTAGTCGTTACCCTACTGAGCAGCAGAGACAGAGAACATTTCCATTGTCACAGAAATTACTAGACAGGGCTGCTCTAGAGAAGGGAGTGGGAAAGCTTTTCTTTTAAGGACCAGATTGAATATATGTGGCTTTGCAGGCCAGACTAGTTCCATTGCAACCTCTCAGTTCTGCTGTTGTAGACCAAGAACAGCCACAGAGAATACACACAATCAGTTGTGTGTTCCAATAACGTTTTCTTTGCACAAACACATAGTGGACCAGTTTGGCATGTCAGTTGGAGTTTGCTGACCCCAACCGTAAAACTTTGGTTTCTTTGGTTTTCTTTGCTCTTTTCCTGTTTGCCTCTAAAATTTCCCTTTACAGTATTCCATATTTCTCAAACACCTCCCTGCTTCCATCTTTGTTATCGCAACACACTTCATTGTTTCAAAACACTATAAATGATCACCTTCCACTGGTGTCCTGCTCCTGCCCATTCTACCTGTGGCCGCACAGCTATGCCTTCTTAACTCACCTTAGCCAGTCTGCTCATCTGCTAATGTGTGTGATAGTAGAAATTGTCTGATGGGGTTATTGAAAGGAGCCAATAAAATGTGTATAAAATTATGATCATAGAAGGCATGGAACACTCTCACAGTGATACATTAACACAGAATAGTTGAGCCTCAGAGCCTGACTAACACCTAATACCAGTGTGTCATTCATTGTGTGTGGACCTCAGGTGGGAAACTTGTCTCTACCTCAATTTCCTCATGTGTAAAAGAGGATTATTGGATGTCAGAGGTCCTTGAATAACAGCATTTTTTTCAACTTTGTTTTCTTGTAACATTGATGTGGAAAAAAAAAAAAAAAAAGACCAATTATTGGGCAGGGCCACTGTCTGTGTGTGCTGTTTGCATGTTCTCCCCATGTATGAGTGGGATTATTCTGGGTACTCTGGTTTCCTCCCACATCCTAAAGATGTGCACATAAGGTGAATTGGTATATCTAAATGGTCCCAGTATGAGTGAGAGAGAGAGTGTGTGTGTATGTGTGTGTGTGAGTGTGTGTGTGTGAGTGTGCCCTGCGATAGGATGGTGTCCTGTCTGGGGCTGGTTCCTGCCCTGTGCCCTGAGTTGCTGAGACAGGCTCCGGCCACCACAACCCTGAGCTGAATAATTCAGTAAATAATGCTCTTAGCTGTTCTTATTTATCTTTCTTAAATGTATGGATAGCTCACATTTATTTCAGTGTTTAATATTAGAAGCGTTTTGGGTCCTTATTTAGAAATTTGATGATGTTTTTGTGACCAGAAATACGCCCTAGGAACTTAACACTTGTTTATATCAATTAGCCTATGGTGAAATTAGTTTCCTTATATATTGTTTTGCTTAAAGTCTCCATTTCCTAAAAGCTATTGATGATGTTAAATGAAGACCTACTGTATTTACCTCACAGAGTCCTTATGAAGATTAAGTGAGTTAATTTGTGTTAAATGCTCATAGCATTGCCTTGATACAGTTCTTTAAAAAATTTTCCCCTGATATTTATAGATGAAAAAAGAAAGGCATAGACATGTTAATTTGTCTGCAGTCATATAAATAACTAGCAAATGATATGGCTAAGATTCGAACTCTAGTCTGTTGGCCTCAAAGGTCAGGCCTTAACACTCTACTACATTCCTTTTCACACCCATCAGCTCCTTACTACATTCCCTAGTTTAGAATTAATCTCTTTCTAATTCTGTGCTTTCGTCATGCTTACTTTGTACCTCTGTCAGGAAATATGCCACATTTTGCTTCTTATCATAGTTATTGCAAACCAGTCTTCCTTTTGAGAGTAGAGAACATGTTCCCAGTTACAATTTTTCCCCTTCCTTCACAGTCTCTGGTCTAATTAACAGAACATTATTATGAAATTTATTCAGTATAAACACTTTTGAATAGAAAAATTATTATAGTTAATATTTGGGACTCTAATCTGTTGTAGTCTTCTTATGAGATAATGAATTTTTTTATAAAGATTATATATTCACCTTTTTAAATATATAGATAATCAAATGTAGCCTTCATCTTTGAATTGTTTCCAATATGTTGACTTTGGTTGATTTAACTTTAGAAAAAGAGCCTGGAGTGCTTTCGTTTTATTGTTTATTTATTTATAAATTGTGATAAAGACCCATGTATATGGGAGGTCATCAAGGAAATAAATTGTAATGTTATTCTAAGAAGGAAGCTTATAACAGAAAGTAAATATAAACCTGAACTTTTCAGTAATTTAGTAATAAATATATGCAAAGTGCAGAAATCAGTGACTGAGAGCACAGATAAAGTTGCAACATTATGACTACTAAATATGGTTGTGTTGGAGGAAGATTTCAACAGTTATTTCATACAAAGTGCAATATGGCACTTTTTGAGAATTTCATATTATAGGCCACACTGCTAAAAATATATTAAGCTTTGTTCTTGGAATGGGAGAGGATAGTGGAATTGAAAGAAACATCTTAGATTTTACTAATTTAACTTTCTGTAGCTCAGTAACCAAATTTGTAGATTAGAAGCTATCAGTTACTCTCTGAGAAAATGCTATCATTCCCTCTGAAAGAAGACTTTTTTTCAGTATCAGTCTTATTCCCTTTTATAATATTTGAATAGTAAATACATATTTAAATTAAAACATTTTAGCTCTCAGAAAAGGGAAAGATGGAAATTGGCAGTGATGAAAAAATTGATGGGAAGAGAAGAATCATGTGAACATTTGCTACAAGCCACTTCTGGCACCCAGAGATCAAGACTGTGGAGGACAGGCTCCCTGCCTCTTAAAACCCCTTCAGACACCCACATACATTCACTGACTTAGCTCCATGTGTGAACCAAACACATTCCTCAGTCTCACGTATTTGATAAACAAGGCCACAGTCAAACATAGAATGGGCGAAGTTTATATTTGAAAAGACAGAGAAGACTCAGGGTAGGCTAAGGTGAAGAAGAGATCAAATCAGATTCAAGCAAGATTCTCTCAAAGGGCTGAGTCCAGGCTTTTATGCTGGATGTGAGTTAGCAGGCATTAATGAGCAAAGGGCAAGGACAAATACAAAAGTACCTTTTTTTTTTTTTTTTTTTTTGAGATGGGGTCTCGCCATGTTGCCCAGACTGGAGTGCAGTGGCTATTCACAGGTGTGATTATAGGGGAAAATAGAAAATTATGTAAAATAAGAAGTCCAGAAGGAATTTTAAAAGCTATCTTCTTTACAGATGGCTTTGGGGAGGCCTTCAATCCTGTCTCTGAGAGCTCACATGATGCAGGTGCATCTTTGACTTCTTTACCAGGACATCTAACATTTCTGTAGTGACTATTTATTTACAGGAGCTGAGATTCTTCCCATTTCATTTGCCCTGGAATGTATCCCTCTGCCTCTTAAATTACGAAATATGACAATTTCAAAGTTTATTTGAATTTGCTGAAACTGATAGATCTTAAGAATTTTATATCAGTCAGAATAACCTAGGATATGCTGCAGAAATAAACAACACCCAAATCTTCCTAGTACATCATAGCCCAGATATTTCTCGCTCATCCAACAAATTGATCGTGGGTTATTAGGAAGATTTGCCCCAGGTCATCCATCCTCACTCACAGATATAGGCTGACAGTACAGTCAACATGTGGGATGTCATTGGCCTTTGAGGCAGGGAGGCAGGGAGGAGGATGTGTAGTAAGTACCCGCTGGCTTTTGGAGACTACTTTGCTTGCATTCCTTCTCTTGTTAGTCCCTGGGCTACAGAAAGCGACATGGCCATGCTTCATTTCCACTGGGTATGAAAGTGAAATCTTACAAACGCCTAGAAGGAAGGCAACCAAAATCATGGTGGACAGCAGGAAGGATGATTGATAGCATCTTTCTCTTTGTGATCTGAAGGTTCTGTGTAGCCATTTATTATTGACTTTTCAGCTGTTTGAAGTTGATTTTGTTGAAAAAATAAAAAGCAGAAGCAAAATTTTTATGGCCCAGATTTTAGTTTCATAAAACTGAGTTTAGATGTTGTTATAAGTGGAAGAAATCCTTCTTTTTACAAGAAGAAAAATTTAAACTTATATTTTTACTTAAATATTTTTATTTGATCATAATTATGCTGACTATTAAGTTGATGAGTCAGTTAAACCAAAAACTAAGCAAGGTAGACCATTAAAATTTGTATTTTTATTTAAAAATATTTAAATCACCCATTCAGTATGTACACACATGCTTAAATAACTCAGAAGTTTTATTACATAAAAATATAGACTATCCCCTTTCTATCACTGCCCTCCAATTTTTCTCTTACCTGGAGTTTACCACTATTATTTTCTTAAGCATGTTTCCATACTGCTTGTGCACTTATATAATGCAAAACATAGATAAACACACAGACAACTTGTTCTGGCTATGTAAAAAACTAATTTTGGACATTGTTTCATATTGATATATGTATATATCACATATATATTGCATTCCTTTTAATGATGCACAATACGTATTTAAAATGTTAATAGATACTGATTTTGAGCCCTCCTAAGTTGCTAAACAAATTTATTTGCTCACCAACACTACACAAGAATGCTGTTTTCTCTTCACTCTCACTATAACTATGTATGATGTTTTTATATCAATCCAGAGGGGCAAATGACATCTTATAATTTTGATGTTAATTTTCTTGACTGTTAATAAGGTTGAGCATCTTTTTTTTACATTTACTGGTCATTTTTATTTTGTTTTCATCAGTGGATATCATGCTGAAATTGTTTCCCTATTGGATTTGTAAGTTTCTTCTTATTAATTGTACAAACACTTTAAATATTGCAAATATGTCTTTCCCTTGTTAAATATGTCGAAATTATGCTCTCCCCATACCCTGGCTTTATGTTCTCTTCTATTTTATGCACACACACACACATACATACTCTTGCATATATATACACACATATATACACACATGTGCTCAACTGAGTGTCAATATATAGGTAGTTGAGTGAAGTACATTTCAGAATCTGAATAAAGATCCTTTTTCACTTGTAAGTTAATGGAGGTTTTGGTTACTAAAATCCTTATTCCTATGACTGTTTGAGGAAGAAGAGGCAATGAGAGAGGATTTCTAGACTTTCCAGAAGTCATATAGAGCCCTGTTCGTGTTCCACAAGTCTTAAATCTTGTACAGGATCCTCTATGGAGAAACTCCTCCCATCTCAGAAAGTTACACTCTAGGCCCAGAAAAGTTTCTGTGACGTCTGTGCATGTGCATGGGCGCAGGTGAGGGTGTGAGGAACATACGTGGGGGAGGATATGTGTGGCTTAATACTAGTAACCAAAGAAACCAAAATTGAAACTGTTTCGCTTTTCAAATTGGAGAAGATTGGCTGTGTACGATGGCTCATGTCTGTAATACCACCACTTTGGGAGGCCGAGGCGGGCAGATCACCAGGTCAAGAGATCGAGACCATACTTGCCAACATGGTGAAACCCCATTTCTACTAAAACAAAAAATAAATAAATAAATAAATAAATAAATAAAGCTGGGTTTGGTGGTGCACACCTGTAGTCCCAGAAGGCTGAGGCAGGAGAATTGCTTGAACCTGGGAGGCGGAGGTTGCAGTGAGCTGAGATCATGCCACTGCATTCCAGCCTGGCAACAGAGCAAGACTGTATCTCACAAATAAAACAAAACAAAACAAAACAAAACAAACAAAAAAAACTGGAGAAGATTGAGAGCATCTGCATTGAGAGGAGTTAGATGCTCATGTTAGATTCAGGGAGTACTGATGATAATATAGATTAATTCAGTATTTCCAGAAAGCAATTTGATTATTCAGTTTTAATGTGCATGTGTTTGATTGTAGGAACCTAGCCTGCTAATGTAATTAGAAAGCAGTGTGACCAATATTTGTCTGCAAGAAACATCATCCTAGGATCATTTAAAATAATGACAATGTTGTGAAAGGCAATTAGTAACAACACAGGATTAATTTTATTATTGAACAGCCATTCATTGAATGGAATATTATGCCATAATTACCATAATTTTTGAGAATTCCTCAGGCCCTTGGGAAAAAGTTGTATTGCTATCCTCAATACAGAGGCAAACGATTAAACTATATAATAAGTATGTTTGTATATAGAAAGAGTAGAAAATACTCTAAAGTATATTTTTTAGTATTTTTACAGTGAGCATTGGTTACTGTTATAATCTGGGGAGACAAACCATTTAAAACCTGTCCACGTATTTAGAAGGAACAGTGAAGAGTCAGCACATAGAAGGCATTCAATTGACCTTTACTGAAATGATTTGATTTAAAATAAAACAAGAAACTCGTCATAGTAGAATAATCAAATCTTTGAGCTAGGAGGCTTCTCACAGGTCACTTGGTCTAGTCAGCCACAGTAAACCAGTCTCTAAGCTTAGCCAATTTATATTGGTAGATTCATTACCTGTAACTGCCTCTGGACCATGCTGATTTGCTGTCTCCTGCAGCAGTTCTGCATAATATTGCCTGCAGAGCCTACCCTCATTTGGATCTTAATATTGCCTCTTCCAAAAGGTACTCTTACTTAAAAAAAAATTGTCTAAAGGTAGTTTTAAAAAAGAAAATCCTAGGGTGTTAATATTTTCAATATTAAACTACTCTAAAGTTGCCAACAATTGAAAAAAATTCCAAGTTCAAGTTTTTTGAGTATTGTTTATAGAAGTATGTTGTATGTTTAAGGGCTTTCTTCTGTAATCAGATTGCTGTGAGCAAGTGAGCAAGTTGCTGTCATGAGTTTCCTTGTATGTAAAATGGGATTAATAATAACACCTGCTTCATAGGGAAAGGTTTTTTAAAATTAAATTTGTTAACATATATGACTTGAAGTCTTGGACTAGAGTAAAAGATTGATAAGTGTTATTTAGAGACTTCTGTTTTGAAGACAAGACAGAGAAAATATACTTCCTTCTAAATACAATAAAAAAACCTAGGACATTGTATATCAAACACACATAAGAAGACTCTGAAAGGTAGAGAGAAGGTCAACCAGCTAGGAAATTTAGCGATGTGAGGAATGGCATGGCAATGAGTTCCCTGGGTTCTGTTTTTCTTTCTTTTTGTAACCCACACTGGGTTTTTAAGAAGCTGGCAACCCAGAAGCACAAATAGGAACAGATTTTAAAAAGCCCCAATAAAAGCTTTCTCTCCCTGGCTACAGAACCAAGAAAGGGACAGCATAGCAAGACAGAAAACTTTTAGGTGAGTGCTGTCCTAATCCAGCCAAACACTCCAGAAAAATACTGTGGCCTCAATTTCATCCTTACCAGTAAAGACCTGGTGGAGAGTCTAGACTTCTGCTCTTGCCAGGGCGTACCAAGGTGCCCCAAACATTGACTTCTCCCTTGGTGGGGTCAGATTAGTTTATGTGGGGAGCTGAAACTTTCATTCTGGCTACGGTAAGAAGGTAAGGAGGTCCTCCCACCCAGCCATGTGGGAGGACATGAAGGGTATGGGGGAGCAGTCACAAAGTGCCCTTGTCCTTTCACCTAGGATGGTGTTATAAAAAGCTCTTGGGAGCCTGAATTATTACCGTGACCCATCATTCATGAGCCATCCTCCAGCTGAAGTGGTGTCAAGGAAACCTGGAGATTAATCGGGACTTACACCTGTGCCTGGTAGTAATGAGGTGGCTCCCTGCCCACCAGTACAGTGTCAGAGAAGACCTGGTAAAACAGAAGATTTAAATCAGATTATTATTTTTGTTTATTTTTTAATTTTTATTTTTATAGATTTAGAGGGTACAAGTACAGCTTTGTGACATGCATATATTGCTTATTGGTGGAGTCCGGGCTTTCAGCATAACCATCACCCAAAGAGCGTATGTTAAATCAGATTATTTAATAATCTGCAGAGTCTTGTAATATAAGACCTGAGGTGTCTAGATATGATTTACTCATTATACAAAGATCCAAAAATTATGTGTTATGCAAGAATCAGGAACATTTCACTCCGAATAAGAAAAACAATCAGTGGGTGCCAGCACTTAGATGATACAGAGTTTGGAATTACCTGACAAGTATTTTAAAACAGCCATCATAAAAGTGCTTCAATGAAAAATTATGAACACACTCAAAACAATTTTTTTTACAAAGTTTCCATAAATAAGTAGAAATGGTCAGCAAAGAAGTGAAATATATAAAAAATAACCAAATGGAAATTTTAGGACTTAAAAATACAATAATGAAAATGGAAACTCAGGGATGGGCTCAACAGCAGAATGCAGGTGACAGAGAAAAGAAGCAATGAACTGGAGCAGAGAAAAATATAAAATCATCTATAAGTGAATGAGTGAATATAATGTTGCCAACTGTAACACCAGTTTAGACATCTAGACTTGGTTTTCAGGGATAGCTTTCTCCAATTCCTAACCATGTGTCCTGGGTATGATTCTTATCTCTATTCTCTTGCCTTTAAAATGGAGAGTAAAAACTTCCCTAGTTACCCTATCTGGGTTCTAAATCCTATGCTTCTTGAAAGTTTACTCATATTCTCATTCATTCATTCATCAAACAAATATTGAATGACTAATACATGGCAAGTGCTGTATATATTCTCCTTGTAATCTTAGGATCTAAAAGAGTGTCATATGCTTCTTGTAGTCTTTAAGACTCTTTGTAAGACTACAAGAAGAATATGACATTGTCTCTGCATTCAGGTAGATTACAGTGTAATGAAGGAAACATCTGAGTGGAGCAATGTTCTAAGTTAAGCTATGTGATACGTGCTATGGTGGAGATACGTACACAGGTACACAGGGCTTAAGAACTACTTCGGGAGGGTGGTGGGAAAATGAAGGACAGCCACAGAAGTGGAAGCTGACTGAATTCAAGGAACTGCAAACTTTGTAATCAGTACAGCTGGAGTTGTGAAGTTGGATGAGTGGAAATGAAACAGAGTAGAACAACGGGTTTTGAGTGTCATCTAGAGCAGGGTCCCCAACCCCATGGACTGGGATTACAGGTGTGAGCCACTGTACCTGGCCTCTGTGGCTGTTATTTTTTAATGCTGCCACGGTATCTATAGCTGCTTTTAATCCAAAGCTTCATTTCACACAGGGCTCTTTGAGTGAATACCTGAAAGTGATATTCAGCTATTTAGCAAGAGCTTTTTTACTTGCTTCAATATATTTTCCTGTTATTTTGCGTTGTTACTATATTTGGTAGTCTGACATTGGAAGAAATGGACCATTACTATACTTGTATATTTTATTCTAATTCCCATTTTACTAAAAATGTGGTATATGTAAAGCCTTTTCTTTTGGAAAATGAGTTATAGTTCCTTAAAAAGGTATTCCATGTATCTACATGATTTCTGTGTTTTCAAAGGAAAACATTGATCAATTAAGAGATGAAAAGCCCTGAATTGCAAAGGTTTTTAAAAATAAATATTTTATATGCATGTCCCTTCTTTATTCAAATTATGACGCATTTCAAACATGCAGAAAAGAGCTTATATATTCTTTGTGAAATTGAAGACATCACATTTAACTGAAATAAAAAATACATATAGATATTTCAAAGCAGAATAGAATTTTTCAGTAAGTTTTTCTATTTGCAGCAGGTACCAAAACTTCAGTCACACATCTGCCATTTGCCCTTTCATAATCCCCAATGCCTCTGCACTGCACTTACATACAGTTTATTTCATCTATGTATAAAGCCTGATTTTGGTGCTCTATACTCTAGTTTTATACTCTAGATGGTACACTGTGTACCATCTTAAATATTTAGTTTACAGCTATCATTACTTGTCATAGAATGCACTAGGAAACGTTGTTTTAAGGCCAGCTCTATCAAACTAGAAATATAATAACTTTGTTAAGTGACAATATATTTTTAAAGCAATCATTCACTTTTACTTTTCAATTATTTTTCAGGTTTGTGGAAGGAATGCTTAACATTTGTTACAATGCCATTGATCGTCATATTGAAAACGGTAAAGGGGATAAGATTGCTATCATCTATGACAGTCCTGTTACAAACACTAAAGCAACCTTTACCTATAAAGAAGTTCTGGAGCAGGTAATATCATAAACTTTATATATATATATATATATAGGAAGTCATATAGAAATTACTTAAATAGCATACATTCTCATTGTAGAGCCTTCAGTTCTCTAATGCATTGAAATATGCTGCCATGTTTTTCTTTTGATACACATTGGAAATGAATACAGGTGTGTTAACTCATGTAGACAGTTTTTATAGCCTTCAATTTATGTTTCACAGTGCTAAATGATGCTCATTTTACAGGGAGAGGATGGCAAATCCTGAGAATATGTGTCAGCCTTTCTCTGGTCTTTGCTCTTCATCCACATTACCATCACCTTTGGCTGCTCCCCAGATCTTGTACTATTGAAACAGTCTTCCAACTGCCTTCCCTGTCACCAGGCTCTGCCCATGTTAGATGATCACCAGTGTGTTTTTCCTAAGAAACAACATATTTCTCTACGCCACTTAAAAATCTATTTCTTTAAAAATGCTGTTATTCAGAGAGTAAAATCTAGATTGCTGTGGTGTCTAAGACATTTTGAAATCTGGTCATAGCATTCCTTCTAAGCTTCATTTTCCAAAATTCTTGACAATGCACACAACCCTTTCTTTTGCCCTGGATGTCTTGTTATTCCCTTAGACACTCCTGGGCCTTTGTAGCTCTTTGAACATGTTCATTCCTTTGGCTTATTTGCTCTTTTCAGTTCTTTCCCATCTGTGTAGTTTTTAGGTGGATCATATTAAGTGATGAGTTAGGAGATTTTTCTCTTTTATTAACATTAGGGTAGAAATAGGGCCTCAGAAGTAATTATAAAAAGTATTTGGGAAATACTTTTCCCAAATGGACTATGGAAAAGTTACTCAAATTCTGTGGAATATTTACGAAAAATGATTTAAAGAGAGGTAATGGTGTAAGGCAGATTTCTCAACTTTGGCACTATTGATATTTTGGATCAGATAATATTTTGTTGTGGGTGCTGCCATGTATGTGGCACGATATTTAGCAGCATCCCTGCCTCCACCTAACAGATGCTGATAACACACCCCCACCTCCCCGAGTTGCGATGTCTGCACACATTGCTAATGTCTGCTGAATGGTAAGATTGCCACTGGTTGAGAAACAGAAGTTGAGCAGAGTCTGTCATGCCAGGGTTTGGAGGCATTTGCTTTGACATGAAGGCTTTTAAAATTGCATTCTCTCCTTTTGCTTTTTGAACCCATTTAAGGGTTCCATTCCATTTTTAGAAAGTTTCATCAACTCTCCCTAACTCTTTGAAATTATATTCTTTTTCATCAGCAAGTTCTTATTTTGCCTTGTAAGAAATTTCAAGAAAGGCAACTCAGATTAAATAATCACCTTTCCAGTACTGAGTTGTTGCAAACAAGAGAGAAGAGTTAGACCGATTTGCTTAGACTGGGTGTCAGCCTGGTTGTAGCAACAAATTCCAACCTCAGCTAATTTAAACATTAAAGAAAGACCTTATGCAAAGGGAAGACTGAAGAGCCAGGCTTAGAAAAATAGTAAACCCTAAGGGAGAAAGAGCAGATGTGAGGAGTTAAGAAGAACCCACAAACTGTCCAGTAACTAGGCTCGCTGCCTTGAGTCAATCTTCTAGATTGAAAGACAGAGTAGGAACATCTGTTGTGCTGAACCCCTATTGACTCCAGTGGGGATGGCACCAAGTTCAAGAGGCCAAAGAAGAGACCCAGAGCCCCATACAAGTCATGGGGTTTTACTGGGGCCTTACATACTGGGGAGAGTCCACTGGTGGCAGGCTGGGCAGGAGAACCGCACGACTTGCAAAAAGCATGCAGTTTCTATAGCATCTTCACTTAGCACCATCCCCCTAACAGTCTCTGCCTGGCAACTTCCATTTACCCTAATTCAAAAGGCTTTGATCCCAGACTGGATAGGGCTGACATATTGCTCAGATATAAGGAATGGATATGTGGATTGGCCACTCCTGGATTTGTATTCCCTAGCTCAGCAATCTGAACAAATATCCAGGTGTGCCTGTCATACAGGGTCTTTCTCAAGGTGTGGTCAAGTCAAGTCATTGCTGTCGAGGCATCTACCATACAGCACTCACTTGGCCAAACTTAGGTGACTTGCCTAAACAATCAGGCAGTGGGGAGGAAATATCTTGTCCTCTTTTGATTTAATAGTAGGAACTGGGGCCCTCTCTCCCTCTAGGATGCAAACAAGGGGAATTTCAGTCTACTAAGAATGGGGTTCAAATGCTGGGCAGCTCAAGACAGAAAAAAAAATAATAATAATAATAATGCTGCAAATACATCGTCTGGTATTTTTTATTGGTCCGTAACTGAAAACTATATTTTTGGGATTAAGTATACAGATACAGCTCTCACATTGGGGGTGAGTTAGAAAGGCACTCTGTTACCAAATGAGCTTGTTATTCTTACGAGGTTGCTTTCTATTGTAAGAGATAATGTCGATTTCCTGAAAACCTATTATAATCTATGTTTTGTTTTAGGATTGCATTTTCAGCTTAGAAGAGGTTTAGTCTATGATTAAAAATGGTGCCTGTGATTCTGGCATATTGCTGCACTCTCATGAAAACACTGGCAAATTCTTATTGGTATACAAATGTATACCAAAATGTAAGTTTACTTACATATTGTAAAAATATTACCCATATCCACATATTGAATTTGATACATCATCAAACATCAGAGTCAAGGAAAAAGCTTTAGAGAAACCTAAAATAAGAGTTGTTGCCATTCTCATTTTCTATTGTTGGTTTTCAATTAATTAATTACATAAGTGTATATGACAATTATACACATATGTTTTGCTTAGAAGCTTTCCTGCTAACTCATTTTTCAAACCCTTTCTGTGTTTGTGCTGGTTCCCTGGTTTCAGTTTAGCCTGACATCAAAGTAGCTGAAAGGGCTGTTTCTCTCACATGCTGACAGCTCTGATTCCCCAGGCTTTTCTTCTCTAAAGTACTGAAGGAAGAACTGTTAGGAAAGAGAGAAGCATTATGTGCTACTTTGATTACTTGCTTCTGATTCCCTGTGGCCTTTATTTTGTTAAGTAGAGAAGACAGAGAAAGAAAAGATTTAATGGATAATTCCATTGAGAACAAACAAAAAGAAGTGCCTTTGTACGTTACTTGTTTTAATCTCCCATGTTTCATTTCTACTGGAAGTTTCTGGCTAGATAATACTTGATTAAATTAGTTTGTATTTCTTATTTAATTAATGAGCCAACAAGACAGGCTACTTTGTCTTGGTAACATGAAAGATCTGAAAATTTTACAGAATGATCGAGAAGCAGAAGTTTTCCAAAACTATCATTTTTTCTATAGATCTGAAAATACTTAAAATAATCCTTTATTAAGGTCTTTGTACAGAGATTTGGACCTAGTTTAAGATCCATCGTTCATTCAACAAATATTTGTTTTGTATGCCAAACCCTGATAGGAATAAGCGATACAAAGTAAATGAACCCATTTCTTATTGTCAAGGAGATAAGAAAACATGTAAACAAGCAATTTCAATATAACCGAATAAGGATCATAATAGGGGTTAATGTTATATTCTGTAGGAACACATGTGAAGGCAGTCAACTCAGTCAGAGGTAAATAGAGTCTAGGGAGATTTCTGGAAGAGTTAATGCCTAAAGTTATCCCGATTGCCTACCCTCCACTTGAAGTAATTTTTCCTCTAGATATCTTATGGTCCATGTTACCTGAATGTTATGTTCTCAGTGAGATGTTTTCTGAGCACACGAAATACAAATGTTCCTTTCCACACCACTTCATAAATTCATTTTTTCACTTTCTTTTTTTTTTTTTTTTTTTTTTTTTTGAGACAGAGTCTCACTCTGTAGCCCAGGCTGAAGTGCAGTGGCCGGATCTCAGCTCACTGCAAGCTCCGCCTCCCGGGTTCACGCCATTCTCCTGCCTCAGCCTCCCGAGTAGCTGGGACTACAGGTGCCCACCACCTCGCCCGGCTAGTGTTTTGCATTTTTTAGTAGAGACGGGGTTTCACCGTGTTAGCCAGGATGATCTCGATCTGCTGACCTCGTGATTCGCCCGTCTTGGCCTCCCAAAGTGCTAGGATTACAGGCTTGAGCCACCGCGCCCGGTCTTCACTTTGTTTTTAATTTAGTATTTATTATTCAGTATCATTCCTTACATTTTATTATTCTGTCTTTTTTAGTGTCATTTTCTCTTCTAGAGTGTAAGTTCCATGAGGGCAGTGACTTTGTATTTGTTTGCAGAATGGTGCCTTGCATGTAGTGAATAGTTTTTGAATGATGAATGAGTTAATGAAAGAATAAATGAATGAAATACTTCTTGAAATTTCTAAATGACTCTAGCTTCTTTTACTGTAGGAATGTCTTAGATTTAAATTGTATCAGTAATGGAATTGGATTATCTTTCCAAGTAAACTCCAATTCTATCTGTGAAGGATTTTAATTTATTTACATTCAGCTTGGTAGTTCAAGATGAATATATCCTCCTTGGATTTCCCATACTTATAACTCAGAAGATCTGCATTCTAGAAGACAGGTATATTTTTATTGTATCCTGGCTCTTGTTAGCTCTTTCCAAGTTAGTCATTATATTAAGCCCCAGTGAAATAAAAGGTATGTGTGAGAGTGTATTTATATGTGTATGTATTTCTTATATATATACTTCTAGTCATTTTAAAGTATCCTTATATTTATTTTCACCATCACTAATTTTATTTTGAATTTACTTCTGTGTGTGGCAAGTGTGCTTTTTTTTTTTTTTAATTTCAACAATTGTGTATTTTTATGTATTTATTCACTAAATAAGAACGTGACCCCTGAAGGGCATTTGAGCAATTTTCATGAATACATGTATACTGGGAAAATTGATAAAACCAATTGTGTGTTTAATTTTCCTGATTTAATTCAAACAGCAAATGCCTATTATCTTATCTAAAGGTAATTTTTTGAAGCATAATTATGGCAGTAGTTGTAATTATAAAGGTCAAATAATTTAGAGGAGAAAAGTATTCTGAAATCAAGGACCATGTCCCATGAGAATTCTTCCTTCCAACCCCTGCCCTGTAGGATATTTTCTTCAAAGTATGTATTCCATCTACCCAGACATATGTCAGAGTAAGATAATCTGACATTTTTTCATCTGTCATATCAGTATTTCCTTAAGCAAACACTTAAGACACAAAATCCAGGACTTGCAGAAATTCAGCCCTGTCAGTGGTTGTCTTTGCTCAGGGGAAAAGATGCAGTGGCGTGTATTGTCTGTTTCCTTTCCTTAAATTTCCTAAACAAACAATAAAAACTTCATTTGTATTATAGTCAGTGCCACTAAAAAGTGTGTCTCTGTAAGTTAAATTACCTTTTCCATGCTTGGTAAGTAGGGGAATGATGCTAGCATGAGGTAGAAGTTATAGTTGTTCATGCGTTTCTTTTCCTGGCATGCAATTTTTGAACTTTTATTGATATATAATATATATTCAGATAGGAGAACAGATCACAAGAATAAATTTTGTTAGATTTTCACAAACAAAATAATTCCATGTAAGCAGGCAAGGAAACAGAATATTTCCAGGCCCCCAGAAGCCCATGTTATACCTCTGTTTAGTCATTTCTTACTCAGCCCCTACATGATTGCTATTCAGACATCTAAAGGTTTACCTGCTTTTGAGCTTTATACAAATTGAGTAATACCATGTATTCTTTAGTGTCTGGATTTTTTTCACTCAACTTTCTGTTGATGAGTTTCACTCATTTCATTGCAAGAGGTTGTAGTTTGCTTATTTGGGTAATGTCTGGTTTGGGGTTATTACAAATAATGTTGCTATAAATATGTTTGTACACAAATTTTGTTGACAATATTTATGCATTTTATTGGGGATGAGCTTAGGAATGAGATGAATCGTTCATAGGGTATTCCCACGTTGGACATTAGTAGATAGTGCCAAACAATTTTCCAGAGTAGTTGCACTAATTTATATTCCTATCTGGAGTTTATGAGAATGTCAGCTGTAAACACTTAGTGTTGACAATTCCAGATCTTTCTAATTTTGCCCTTTCTAGTGAATGCATAGTGGTATTGCATTGTGATTTATTTATTTTTTTCCCTAATGACAAATAAAGTTGAACTTCTTATCCGGTGCCTGATGGTCATTTGTCTTTTATTTTGTTTTATTTTATGTTTGCAGAGATGGTATCTCGCTATATCCCAGGCTGGTCTCAAACTCCTGGGCTCAAGCAATCCTCCCATCTCAGCCTCCCAAAGTGTTAGAATTATAGGTGTGAGCCACCACACCTGACTAAATGCTGATACTATTCTCTGAAGTGCCATTAATATCTTTTGTCCATTAATTTTTTATTGGATTATTAGCATGCCATGTTTTGAAGTTTTAGAGAGAGACATTGTCACAATTAAAGAGAAGACCTTACCAATATTAGAAAGCCTTAAGAAAAATAATAAAGATTCTTTAGTGAACTGTTGGTGAGTTAAATGATTTTAGGAATCTAAAGTTGGGAATACATTTGCCCCTGTTTTGAAAATAATTAATATTAAGATCTACACTCTCTCAGTCTCTACTGGCCATTCTTTGAAAGCAAATTTTGAAATGAAAGCTCGCCAGTAGAATATTATGCAACAGGAAGTACCAGTGCTAGTGTTCAAGGATCTACAGAAGCTTATGCTGTGTTAATGCATTTATTAATGTTAAAAGACTCTAGTTACATTGATTTTAAGTGGTCTTAAAATTTTAAGTGGTCCAACCATATTTTTTTGTGAGCTATGTTGTATAATGCATGTATAATGTATATATTGTATAATGCTTGTGTACATATAATGTACACAAGCAGAAAGCCTTGTATTTCATTTTAATTAGATGAGTATATGCTAAATACTGACTTAAATTTTTATCAAAATTGTAACTGGAACTTTGTTTTAAAGCACTTTACAACTTACTAAAATTTAGGTTAAATTTCGAGAGGATTCAATATAAAGAAGATAAGCACTAGACAAATTTTAATAGAAAATATAGGGAATTATTAAATGATGAAGCAACTATTTAGTATTTCCTATTTTCCCCATTTATTCACAATTATAAGTGGCTAAAACCTCTTTCAAACTGAATCCAAAAGAGCAACAATACAACCAACCCCTTGAATATTCTCAGCCAGATTTTTAGAAATTATATTGTCCATGAAATCAAGACCCCTGTTGGAAGTGTAAACTCACTTCGTTTCACTTTCCCCCATGCCAGAAACTATTTTACCACTCTTTGAAGTCCAGAGCACTTTGCTTACACCTTCTCCTAATGTATTGGTTCATTTTTGCTTTTTAATCCAGTTATTAGTGTACCTATGTAATCTTCCTACCAGAGAAAAAGCTCCTTGAGATAAGGGTAATGTTTTATTCACTTTTTCACCTACACAGTAGCTAATGTAGGCCTCATAGTACATGGAGTCATATTATGTAGTGAATGAGTTTGTGAATAAACATTTAATAATTCATTTATAAGAAAGTAAAATCTAATCATTATCTAAGATAAATGATTAGTTCCAAAAATATCACTTGCCATCACACTGTGATTTTTGTTTTTATATATTAAGAATTTTTTTTTTTAAACAGAATGAGAATCTTTCTCCTTTTAGTTCATTTTCTGACTTTGAAGATTTGTGTCCTGTCTCATTTAAAGCCCTGATTAAAACACTTACCTTACTTCTTCAGGGTGACTAAACCCTGACCTTTTAGAAAGTTACCTGAAAATCTGTAGGCCATCTGCTTTGAATTTATTTTCTTGGACTAGAATGATCATGGTGTGAAATTTCTTTATTGAAAACATGCTTATGGAACACATATTATATATTTGACACTACTAGAGACACCATGGGTTTCAGTAGTGAATGAGATAATCTTTACGGAAATTGCATTCTAGTTGGGAGTATGTACTACGAATAAAAAGATAATACAATATAAATAGGTATGAGAGAAGAACAATAAAAGACCAGAGAGGGACTTTGCCTGCCATTTGAGATAGGCTTGTCAGCGAAAGTACATGTCACTTATGAAATGATATTTGAGCATAGACCCAAATAAAGAGTGAGATAGGAACTATGTGAATATTTGAGTGAAAATTATATTAGACAGGGCTCTGAAGCAAGAATAGATTCAGACCATTGGAAAAGCCATGAGGACTCAGACCTCATGAGAAGGGAATGCTGGAAAGTGATGTTAGGTGAGTATCCAGGAGTCAGATCATATAGAACCTTGCAGGCCATGGTCAAGACTGTATCTGATTTCAAGGATGATGGGAAGCTCCATATTGTGAAAGAATTCACTTTGGCATCTCTGAAGATGAAGAGACTGTAGTGGGTAAGATTGGAAACAGGGAGATGACAAATGAATCGGCACCCCATAACATAAATCCTCTAAGAACAGCAGTATTTACTTACATGTGGGAAATTAAGGGATAGGATAGATACAGTCTGTGCCGTGAGATTCTGGAAGCTATTCTGTGTATGTGCCTGGTCTTGGATCCCTGGCTACATCCAGTGTGTTTGAAAGAAGTCTGGTTGAACCAATTATACAGCAGTTACCTGTAAATGCCCTGCTTCATCCCCATATTTTCAGGTATTTTGTGAGCATTCTAAGAAATTGTTTCTGTATAATTTTCAAGTAGAATTCTGGGAAAAGAAGATTATCTGTTGTAAGTACTTTAGTTCCCTTTCTTTCACATACACACATACACTTTAAGGATGATTTTCATAATTAAACCTTTACTTAATAATTGATACACTATCCCCCCTCCCACCCAAATTTGTAAATGTTAGGTCAAAGGCTAAGCTGCTAAAATAAGGATGTGCAGTAATATAGTGGCTTAATTTTTTTAAATAATGTATTTCTCTTTTGTAATAATCTAAAGATTATGAGGTTTAGCTTGGCATGACCCGAGATTATTAAGTCTTATTGAACCTTCATCTTCCAGCTCATTGCCTTCATCTGCATCATTGAAGCTGAGGCAAAGACATGTATGTCCCAACTCTTGGGAAGGTGGAGGAGGATACAGAGGAATGGACATGGTATTTAATATCCACACAGAGAAATATCATATATGCCTTCCACACACATCCCATTTGGCTATTGGCTGCCAGGAAGGCTGGAAAAAGTAGGGTAGGTAGAGGCATCTTGATGGGGAGTTAGGAGTTCCTGCCACAAGTACTGTTTCATTTCATAGGCAAAATAAATATCAGATCTTACACATAAATAATTGTAACCTGTTAATGTCAATAAATTGTAAGTCCGGGGAAATAAATAATAGCTGAAATTGAAGTCTCATAGGTGGCACGCTAGAGATTAAGAACAAAGCTGTCAGTGATGTATTCCTCAGACACATACTGAATGCTTATTGTGTATTATTTATTGAATTAGGCAGTGGGGCCACACAGATGAATTAAAACATGATTCCAGAATTTCAGGAGTTTATAGTTTGCCCAGTGAGAAATACACAAAAGCTACTGAATGTAGTGTGATAATGTAACAACAAAGCTTTGTGCATTTGCAGCATGGAGAAGGGACCAACCTGGCCACAGCAGTTCAGAGAAGGCTTCACTGTGGAGGTGATGTAGAAGCTAGGTCATGTCATAAAAATAGAATTGTGTGCCCCACCCATAGGTGACCCTTCTACAGGTGTCCCCTGAAGGTCTGCAGAAGATTTATCCACGAGGTGGATTTGACATAGTTAATAATGAAAATGTGCACCCCGAGAACAAAACCGACTGCTTTTGTTGTCTTAAGTTCTAGGGCAAGAAGATGAATTAAGTAGGAAACAATATAGAAAGATCATTGGAGAATAAAGGAAGGAGACAGGCAGTCAAAGTTTAGTAGGAAGAGAATAGAAGAAGAAAAAAAAAATGTCCTTACAAGTGGACGTGAGGAGAGTTGGTCACGATAAACACCAGTACCTGTTATACAGCAATGTAAAGACAGCTACACGCATCAACAACTTTCTGTTTCTGGCCTTTAAAAATTAACATATGAAACTACAAAATCATTTAACCAAGCACAACTTTCATAACAAGTAGAGTATAAAGCTAACTAACATAAATTGAGGATACTGAGTGGCTAAAGTGATGCAAATTAATATATTAGAACCACATTTTGAGTATATAAGACAAAGTATTTTTCATATAAGGTTTTTTGAAATAGATAAATATGTAGCTATGAAAAATGATGCCACTGAATATTTTAATTCATTTGGAAGTTTTATGCTCACGTTTGTGCACTGTGTAGATATATGTAATAGTTAAGTAAAATGAATTTGAATAAATCAATATAGGTTGCATTCAATAGAATTGTTGTCAAGATTAGAGACCTTGGAGATATTGATTGTTCATTTTCTCATGCCATACTTGATTTAAAAGCATTTCATTTCCATTAGAAAGTTGAATAATGTTAACTTTATCATGTATAGGTTTTATGGGAAATTTGATATATTTTAGAATATTTATCATAAATTCTTGGCACATATGATGGTCTATGTTTGTTTTGTTTATTAGTTACTGGTGTATGCACTGTAATTGTGAATTTTTCTTCTCTTTAAATGTGTATGGGGCTCCTTTGGTTGAGTGATGTAGATGTTAAAACTGACCCAGCTATTGCAATGATCTCATGTCCTTGTGCCATTCCTGGGATGTTTAGCAAGTTCTCTATGAGACTTTCACATATATTGATTGGCTTTTGGGTTGTATTGATCAATGAAACTGTAAAGGTTAACGGGAACATTGCCCAATCCTGGGAAGTGTGGTTGGTGTACTCAGGATTGTTGCCATGTTTTATGTACTGCCTGTGGAAGTGCTGGGGGTGTTTGTTTTAGAACTTTCATTAAATAATCACAGCAGAATTGATCTAAACAATGCAGCAGGATTCTGTTGACATCTTTTGCATCTTTTATATTTGTCTTTCTTTAAGAGGAAAAAGCCTCTAAGAAACCAATTGGGCATTTTTTTTTTTCATGAAATAGTGAGGCATATAAATGCTTTATAAAGACAAAAAGTTTTTACACACTTTTGGTGTTGACCTAAATTATTTTTATTTTAGTGTATTATTAAGCCTAGGCCTTAATGTTCCCGTTTTACAGCTTACTACATATATAAAGCCAAATCTGAGTTACAGGGAGGGTAAGAACAAACCCACAAAGCCAATCAAGCTCAACATGACAATATTAATTTAATATAATGAATGACATTGCCTTGCTGGAGCTGAATGACTGATTGTAAAATGTGTTTGATGCTATGACCCTGGGGCTTTGAGTTTGGTGACATGTTCCCTGTGATGCCTCAATTCTCTTGTCACATATTAGTAATTGAACTTCCATAGAGCCTTTGATTATACAATGTGCTATAACCTTATCTGACCTTTACTTATTCTGCATGAGGTTACAAAAACAAACACAGTGAAATTGCATGAGTACTCAGATAATCCAGAGTATGCTGTATTATTATTATTATTGTTATTATTTTGAGACAGAGTCTCACTCTGCCACCCAGACTGGAGTGCAGTGGTGTGATCTTGGCTGACTGCAGCCTCCACCTCTTGGTTCAAGAAATTCTCCTTCCTCAGCCTCCAGAGTAGCTAGGACTACAGGTGCGCCGCAACACACCTCGCTAATGTTTGTATTTTAGTAGAGATAGGGATTCACCATGCTGGTCAGGATGGTCTTGATCTCCTGACCTCTTGATCTGCCCGCCTTGACCTCCCAAAGTGCTGGGATTACAGACGTGAGCCACTGCACCTGGCCTATTGTTTTTTAATTGTATCAAAATGAAAACACAACGTTAAAAAATTCTCAGGGAGAACTCATGGGCCCTGAGAATCTCTCTACAGACTCTACTTGGAGAAACACTACAATAAACAATTTATTACATCAAGACAAAAGGAATCTGGCCTTCATTAACAGTAGAAATTCATGTTCTTTAAAAAATATTATTCGTTAGCCCTTTAATGAAGTGTATATAGCAGACAACAGTGACAGTTTTAAAGTGACAACTTTGTTTCACATTTTGCATGTTTATTATTGTATAAACAAATATGTGAGGCAGTTATTACTATCATACTATCATATTATGTTCACTGAAGGAATATAACCTTATCTAGATGACTTACATAAACTTGTGTTGTATTAAATAGTCTTTTTTAATAGAGTGTAGTAGATTCTTTATCTTTTCAAACACTCATTTGGAAAAATGTGTACATTAGCCACAAAATTATGCTAGATTTTTCAGAATCCTTGTATAAAGGTATGTGAGTGCATAACTGTGAAAATTTACTTCTCTAAGAGTTGAATTTTCTTTTTCATTTTAGTCCAGGTGGGTTACATATTTTTTATATGTAATAAAGTTTGCTTCAGCACTTGGGATATTTTCTTTACAAATACTCTAGGAAATGTACAGAAAGTAATCAACTTTGAATTGTGTTATGTTTTAAAAAATCATTTGAAAAATTTTAAATAGGAGTTTGTACTCTATTTCTTTATGTATCTATGAATGGTACTTTTCTGAGTGGTGTCTGGGTTCCAGTCAGGCTACCCAACTGCTTAACATATAATATAGTTGAAATACAACGCATTAGCAGTAAAAAAAAAAAAAAAAATCAATATTCTTGCAGTACTCATAAGGGAGGGAAATAAATGAATATTAATTAAAAATTATTGGAAATGTTAGTGTTAGAGAAAAGCAGATTCAATTAAACATCTCCTGAGGTGGGATAAGTTGAATCCTGGAGTGAACGGTGGAGGGAAAGGGGCAATTATGGATATAATTTCCACAAGATTAAGGGAAGACTTTGTGAAGGCGAGCTGGAAACAGATACATGAGAGGATCCTACAGTTTTGCTTTTTTGGTAGATAGAAGGTGGAGAAAGGATAGAGAATATATGTAAATTAGGGCTTATAACTTTTAGAGTGTCTATTTTAAACCTCTTGTATTCTTACACAGTGTGATGAAACTACATTTTTAGATAGCATGCATTTTTAGACACAATACCTATTTAAATACCACAGGTATGTTTTTGAACTTTTATTTCAGGTTTAGGGGGTACCTGTGCAGGTTAATTACATGGATAAATTGTGTGTTGTTGAGGTTTGTTGTATAGATGATCCCACCACCCAGGTAGTGAGCATAGTACCTGATAGGTTTTCAGCCCTCACCCACCTCCCACCCCCCTCTCTAGTAGGCCCCAGTGCCCAGTGTCGTTCTGTTCTCTATTTCTATATGTACACAATGTTTAGACCCCATCTATAAGTGAGATCATGCCATATTTGATTTTCTGTCTCTGTGTTAATTGGCTTTGGATGACATCCGGCTGCATCGTTGTTGCTGCAAAGGACATGATCTTGTTCTTTTTTTGTGGCTGCATAGTATTCCGTAGTGTATATGTACCACATTTTCTTTATCCAGTCCACCATTGGTGGGTATCTAGGTTGACTCAATGTCTGCTATTGTGAATAGTGCTGCAGTGATGGAACATATAAGTCCATGTATGTTTTTGGCAGAATGATTTATTTTCCACCAAATATTTATTTTCCTTTGAGTATATACCCAGTAACAGGGTTGCTGGGTCAAATGGTAGTTCTGTTTTAAGTTGTTTGAGAAATCTCCAAAGTGCTTTCCACAGTGGCTGAACTAATTCACATTCCCACCAACTGTGTGTATGTGTTCCCTTTTCTCCACAGATTTACCAGCACCTGTTGTTTTTGATTTTTTAATAATAGCCATTCTGACTGGTGTGACATGGTATCTCACTGTGGTTTTGATTTGCATCTCTCTAAAGATTAGTTATGTTGAGCACTTCTTAATATATTTGTTGGCTTCATGAAATACTGTTTTAAATTGTTTTGATGGTATGTAGTCACTAGGTAAGGGTCCCTTCTGTGTTCGCCTTTCTGTTATCTGGGTTAGGTTTTCTAGTTTAACCACACCACTCGTCTCTTACGAGTATCCTCACTTCTCCTGCATATTGTTGATCCATTTCATTTCTGTGGCAAAACTTCAGACCTCGTTCAATCCAATTCCTTATTATCTTCATTACTGTATCTGATACGTCGAATCCTGTTAAAGAAAAATCACGTAACTACAAATATAGATTTAATATAAATTTACGGTCTCCGGTGTCCACTGGGACTTCAATGCTGCTTTTTTTTTTTTTTTTTTTTTTTTTGTTTCTTTAGCGTTTCTCGAATAAGTTTCTCTTTTACCCTCCAAAGGCTATTTTAAACTTTTGGCTTTCCTGCCTCTGTGCCTCAAGCTTAACAGGGTACGTTGATTCAAGCCCAGCAATGATTATATAAATTTATTGTCACCAGACCTATAGACTTGCCTGTATCCACACCCATTGTTTTCTCTTTCCCTCCTTTTAAAATAGAAGCTAATCTTTCTTTGGTCTCTTGGAGCCATTCTATCAATTCTTTTTAGGACTCTTGTTCTGTTAATCTATCTTATACCGATCTCACTGCTGGCTCTTTCTCTTAAAAACATGCATAAATGGGCCGGGCGCGGTGGGTCATGCCTGTAATCCCAGCACTTTGGGAGGCCGAGGTGGGCAGATCACGAGGTCAGGAGATCGAAACCATCCTGGCTAACATGGTGAAACCCCGTCTCTACTAAAAACACAAAAAATTAGCTGGGCGTGGGGGTGGGCACCTGTAGTCCCAGCCACTCGGGAGGCTGAGGCAGGAGAATGGCGTGAACCCAGGAGGCGAGGTTGCAGTGAGCTGAGATCACGCCACTGCACTCCAACCTGGGTGACAGAGCGAGACTCCATCTCAATAACAAAACAAAACAAAACAAAAAACCAAAAACAAACAAACAAACAAAACAAAACAGAAACCATGTGTCTACTACTAGCTAGTTTCTTACCTATTTTCATTCACTGATTAACTTTGGAAAAATGCCTTTTTAACTTCCTTACCACACACATAACCAATAACCAAAGTCCTCTAAAATATGCTACTGCCTCATTTAGCTAAGGTAATTAATGCTTTCTTCTTATTAATTCCAATAGCTGTTCAATATTTTACTTCCTCTCTTTATCATATCTAACAGTTTTGTCCATTCTCTGCCAGTCTTCACTTACTTCTATATACCATTCTGCCCATTTCCTTTCTTTCCTGTGTTCATTTTGTCTAATTATCCTCCTTAAATGCTTCTTTTGACTGTCCCTTCACTATCTGCTTCTAGGTTGCCTTCTCTTTCCATTTTACACATCCCGCCTGGGTGATTACATCTGTGCCAATGGCCTTTTTTGCCACGTATGTGATGGCTACTCCCAGTGGCAATGCTGGCTATTCTCAGTTCTGTGTCATCAGCCCACATCTCTCTCCTGATGTTGAGATCATATGCAGGATTGCCGAGTAGGTGTCTATACATGGTTGTTTCACTAGCATCTCAAATTTAAACATGTCCAATGTGAATGGCATCACTTTCCAGTCAGTTGCTAAAACCCAAACTGTGGCCCCATTCTTAATATTTCTCAAATAAATTTATTTATTTTTACCCCTATTACATAATAATCGAGTTTATACAATAATCATTGAATTATTGATTGTAGTTTATGCAATAATGATTACATTTTAAGAATTTGGAAAGCACTTACTTTTAAAGAGGATGAACAATTTTCAATTATTACACATTGTTTTTTGGGTTAGTCTAAACTTGATGGGCATAACAAGGCTTTGCATCATATCTGATGTTGTTTCTTCATACCTTTCCAGTTAATCTCATGACCTCTTCATCTTGAATGTTTTCTCTCTCTAAACTAAATTGCCTTCACTTTTTCAGCCAAATGGCACATGCTGTGATGATTAGAGATATTGTCAGAAACTCTCCAGTGAGTAAAAGCAGGAGGAAGTTACACTAACCCAATTATTAATGTCTAGAGTGTAGAGATGTTAAAATGGTAAAAAGTGGAGGCAATCCTTAATTATTCTTTGTCTATGTATTTTCTTTCCTTTTTATTGCATGCACCCTATATCTGTTGTGTGTTAATGACAAGCATCAATTACATTTTCCGTTCTTTAAGACCTTGGGCTTCTCCTGTCTCTGTCCACAATGGCCTGATTGTTACATAGAAATACTGTTTTATAATTAACAAAATATTCTTTACAAGATATGATGAATTCTGATGATTTTCTTTTAAATTTTAACGTAAGTATTAAAGAAATGGAAGACAATATTCCTTATCAAAACTGTGAGCCCATATACATAGGGAAATACAGGATTTAACTAATTTTCTGTGAAATTATAGTCTGAAAATCACAGTAGTCTTGAAAGCAAAAAGATTATTGAAATATTGGTTATTTTGAGCTTGAACTAAAGGGATTAAATAATTATCTATTTCACTTTGCTTGTGAATACATAGTCTGAAAATGACTAAATATTGATTGAAACCCATGTGTAAATAAACTGGTAATGAGAAAAATGATAATTGAGTAATGGTATTTACTCTTTCATTTGGAGAAAATTATTCGAGAAGAAATGTGCTAGTAAATGTTTTCTAGACCACTGACAGATAACTATTTTGAATGTAATATAGCATTTTGTAATTTTTCTTGGAAAATTTAATAGAACGCCATTCTTAAATATAAAATAAATATTCCTCTGTGTTTTAGATAAATAATAATACATTTTACTTGTAAACGAAAATGTGATTTTTTCATCTTTGAAAGAAAGATCTTTCTTTTTAAAATAACATCTCTAACTTTCCTGGTTTTAAGAGACATATCTCAAAATAAATTGACTTAGCATAGTATCATCTTAAATGAAAATTAGTTCAATGCTGTATCTAATAAATTGTAACTGTCTAAAATGTTACATTTCTAGAACGTTCTTATGTTATATGAAAATATTTATATTCCTGAAAATTCTCTTTCCACAGGTATTTACCTGGATACGTAGTTAATGCATGGACAAAAGAATAAGTTATTCATTATAGTTACAATTTCAATCTTTTCAATGGCTGCCTGTATGTGTACAAGTAAAACAAACAAAAATGTGTATGATTAATGTAATATTTTTAAAAGTAAGGTGCAGGTATTTTATATAACTCTTTCTATGAAAATTATACATATTCTCGAGAACAATTCATTTATCCATACTTTTAATAATCTGTTTTCTCAGATATTATAGTTGGTTTTTAAATTAGTTTTATTTTTTGGTACTGTTTAGATCAGGGTTTGCAATGTAACATTGTGGCATTTTGAAAATATGCATTCCCTTGTCTGCTTTTTCATACAGTTTTCTTTGATGTGGTTTTGAAGTTGCCCGTGATCACTGCATTTTTACTACAACTTGGAAACTAGAACTATTTTTTTTTGTACAAGCGTGATTTTCCTTAAGTGAGCACACTTGCTATTTGTGAAGCAACTGCTAATTTGTTCTGTAGAACATAGCTTTTGGTCAGTTTTGACTAATTTTTATATTTGAGATATGAGCATTTGATAATAAAATTATACTACCCCAAAGACTGTTTTTGAAAGATTTTCCAGAATGATAACAAATTTTTTTATTAATTTAGTTTTCATTATTCATATCAATATGTTTTCATTTTATAACTGAAATTTAAAGCTTTTACTTCTATCTGATGCATTATATATTATATTTATGTTATATATAAACCAAATATATGTGTACACCATTTTACAATATATAAATTTCAGTTGTTACATTTTCTTTACAATTATTATTACTATACGTGATTTTTTTTTCCAGACTCCAAATTTATTTGGCTTAAGGACCAACCATTTCCTTCTCATTTTTGTATCTGTAGACTTGACCTCAGTTTAGGACATACAGCAGATACTACATAAATTGAACCAATGACAGGATGTTTATGTGTTAAAATGGCTTTAAATTAGTACCAAAATGATTCATATAAATTCTAGTGGGAAGAGTCACACATTGTTATATCTAAATAAATACGTTTATTTCATTTCCTCTAGGTTTCCTTCACAGCCCAGTTATTCACACGTTGGCAGTGTAGTATCCTCATGCTAGCTGGCCTTGCCCCCTGGGATCTGTATTGCCCTTGATGTCAGACTGAAAATCAATTTTACTGATCTATCCTTGTATAAAACCATCAAGTTATTGACAAATTAAAAAACAAATTTAAGAAGGTGCAAAGATGAATGTGAATTGGGTGAATGGCACATGGTTAACCTTTCGTCAGTTGAAAAACTATTTATTATAAACAACCTATATTAAAATATTTTCCCTTTTGCTAATAATAGAAATCATAACTCTACACTCAGACATTTATGGTAGGATAAGAATATGTCATTCGCTAAAAATAATACCGGTTTTTTTCTTTGATAATTTTCCACCTAAAGTTGATAAAAACTAAGTGAACCCTGAAATAGCAGTATCAAATGCCTTCTGTTTTGGAGTTCCAATAATACTTTGAGTGATTATAAACTCGTATGTTTTCTCATACATATTCTCATGCATATATATTTAGATTTATAAATTATAATGGAAAAGTTTACCAGAGTGACATTTAGCCCTGAAAACTACTGGAAAAGAAAATTGTACTATTGATTCTGTAAACCTTTTGTCTGTAGACCAAGTCTGGTGTGGTTATCAGGTTATCAAAACACTGAGGAGCAGCTGAAATAAGCAAGGCCAAATAGACTCCATCTAGTGGTTACATGGGCCTGGTGCAGCCTAATTTGACTAAAAATTGTTTTCAGGGCAGTGGTTGACAACTCAGATGCCTACAGAAGTGGGTGGATGGGAGAATCATCAGTTGTCGGTATATATCACACTTTCTGTATGGTTAGGGAACTATGGTGTAAGCATATAACATAAAATAAACAAGAAGTAAAAAAAAAATATTTTGAACTCAGAATGAAAAAAAAACGCAAGCTGTATGATAAATGCCCCCTGGGAATAGCCAGTTCTATGGCAAACCACTAGGCTGATCATCTAGTTCAATTGATTGCTGTTATTCAAGAACACAGGCCTGGTGTTGCTAGACTTTACAATTTTTCTAGAGAAACTGGAGATCTAGATTTGTATGTGACACCTACTAAATTTAATGTGCTGGTTCATTCTCTTAAAATGTGATATGGCCCCAACTTAAATACATCTTGGTCACATTTGGCTGTGATCTACCATTTTGAGATCTTTGTTTCACACAAGGTCTTGAATTTTTTTTATTATTATACTTTAAGTTCTAGGGTACATGTGCACAACGTGCAGGTTTGTTACATATGTATACATGTGCCATGTTGGTGTGCTGTACCCATTAACTCATCATTTACATTAGGTATTTCTCTTAATGCTATCCCTCCCCACTCCCCCAACCCCACGAGAGGCCCCAGTGTGTGATGTTCCCCGCCCTTTGTCCAAGTGTCCTCATTGTTCAGTTCCCACCTATGAGTGAGAACATGCAGTGTTTGGTTTTCTGTCCTTGTGATATTTTGCTCAGAATAATGATTTCCAGTTTCATCCATGTCCCTACAAAGGACATGAACTCATCCTTTTTTATGGCTGCATAGAATTCCATGGTGTATATGTGCCACATTTTCTTAATCCAATCTATCATTGATGGACATTTGGGTTGGTTCTAAGTCTTTGCTATTGTGAATAGTGCCACAATAAACACACCTGTGCATGTGTTTTTATAGTAGCATGATTTATAATCCTTTGGGTATATACCCAGTAATGACATGACTGGGTCAAATGGTATTTCTAGTTCTAGATCCTTGAGGAATTGCCACACTGTCTTCCACAATGGTTGAACTAGTTTACACTCCCACCAGAAGTGGAAAACTGTTCCTATTTCTCCACTCCTCCCCAGCACCTGTTGTTTCCTGACTTTTTAATGATCGCTATTCTAACTGGTATGAGATGGTATCTCATTGTGGTTTTGATTTGCATTTCTCTGATAGCTAGTGATGATGAGCATCTTTTCATGTGTCTGTTGGCTGCATAAATGTCTTCTTTTGAGAAGTGTCTGTTCATATCCTTTGTCCACTTTTTGATGGGGTTGTTTGATTTTTTCTTGTAAATTTGTTTAAGTTCTTTGTAAATTCTGGATATTAGTCCTTTGTCAGATGGGTAGATTGCAAAAATTTTCTCTCATTCTGTAGGTTGCCTGTTCACTCTGATGGTAGTTTCTTTTGCTGTGCAGCAGCTTTTTAGTTTAATTAGACCCCATTTGTCTATTTTGGCTTTTGTTGTCATTGCTTTTGGTGTTTTAGTCATGAAGTCCTTGCCCATGCCTATGTCCTGAATGGTATTGCCTAGGTTTTCTTCTAGGGTTTTTATAGTTTTAGGTCTAACATTTAAGTCTTTAATCCATCTTGAATTAATTTTTGTATAAGGTGTAAAGAAGGGATGCAGTTTCAGCTTTCTACATATAGCTAACCAGTTTTTCCAGCTCCATTTATTAAATAGGGAATCCTTTTCCCATTTCTTGTTTTTGTCAAGTTTGTCAAAGATCAGATGGTTGTAGATGTGTGGTGTTGTTTCTGAGGCCTCTGTTCTGTTCGATTGGTCTATATCTCTGTTTTGGTACCAGTACCATGCTGTTTTGGTTACTGTAGCCTTGTAGTATAGTTTGAAGTCAGGTAGCATGATGCCTCCTGCTTTGTTCTTTTGGCTTAGGATTGCCTTAGCAATGCAGGCTCTTTTTTGGTTCCATCTAAACTTTGAAGTAGTTTTTCCCAATTCTGTGAAGAAAGTCATTGGTAGCTTGATGGGGATGGCATTGAATCTATAAATTACCTTGGGGAGTATGGCCATTTTCACAATATTAATTCTTTCTATCCATGAGGATGGAATGTTCTTCCATTTGTTTGTGTCTTCTTTTATTTTGTTGAGCAGTGGTTTGTAGTTCTCCTTGAAGAGGTCCTTCACATTCCTTGGCAGTTGGATTCCTAGGTATTTTATTATCTTTGAAGCTATTGTGAATGGGAATTCCCTCATGATTTGGCTCTCTGTTTGTCTGTTATTGGTGTATAGGAATGCCTGTGAATTTGCACATTAATTTTGTATCCTGAGACTTTGCTGAAGTTGTTTATCAGCTTAAGGAGATTTGGGACTGAGACAATGGGGTTTTCTAAATATCAAATCATGTCATCTGCAAACAGGGACAATTTGACTTCTTCTTTTCCTAATTGAATACCCTTTATTTCTTTCTCCTGCCTGATTGCCCTGGCCAGAACTTTCAACTCTATGTTGAATAGGAGTGGTAAGAGAGGGCATCCCTGTCTTGTGCCAGTTTTCAAAGAGAATGCTTCCAGTTTTTACCCATTCAGTATGATATTGGCTGTGGGTTTGTCATAAATAGCTCTTATTATTTTGAGATACATCCCATCAATACCTAGTTTATTGAGAGTTTTTAGTATGAAGGGCTGTCAAATTGTGTCAAAGTCCTTTTCTGCATCTATTGAGATAGTCGTGTGGTTTTTGTCTTTGTTTCTGTTTATCTGATGGATTATGTTTATTGATTTGCATATGTTGAACCAACCTTGCATCTCAGGGATGAAGCCAACCTGATCGTGGTGGATATGCTTTTTAATGTGTGGCTGGATTCGGTTTGCCAGTATTTTATTGAGGATTTTTGCACCTATGTTCATCAGGGATATTGATCTGAAATTCTCTTTTTTTGTTGTGTCTCTGGCAGGCTTTGGTATCAGGTTGATGCTGGCCTCGCAAAATGAGTTAGGGAAGATTCCCTCTTTTTCTATTTATTATAATAGTTTCAGAAGGAATGATACCAGCTTGTTTTTGTACCTCTGGTAGAATTCGGCTGTGAATCCGTCGGGTCTTGGACTTTTTTTGTTTGGTAGGCTATTAATTATTGCCTCAATTTCAGAGCATGTTATTGGTCTATTCAGGGATTCAACTTCTTCATGGTTTAGTCTTGGGAGGGTGTATGTGTCCAGAAATTTATCCATTTCTTCTAGATTTTCTAGTTGATTTGCGTAGAGGTGTTTATGGTATTCTCTGATGGTAGTTTGCATTTCTGTGGGTTTGGTGGTGATATCCCCTTTATCGTTTTTTATTGCATCTATTTGATTCTTCTTTTCTTCTTTATTAGTCTTTCTAGCGGTCTATTTTGTTGATCTTTTCAAAAAACCAGCTCCTAGATTAATTGATTTTTTGAAGGTTTTTTTTGTGTCTCTGTCTCCTTCAGTTCTGCTCTGATCTTAGTTATTTTTTAATCTCATTTATTTCAGAGGACAGAAAATTTGTGGGCATCTTCCATTAACACTGTAAAGTGAGACTGGATTATAAAGTTACTGAATTATTTGTTGTACGGACCTTGCTTGAATGTCGTTTTTATTCAACAACTGGCACAATTCAAGATGCTGAAGTCACAGCTTTGGATAAGACTAGCTCTTCTCCTTGGTCTCTCTCAGTGTGGTACCTTAAATGATGTACCGAGTAATGTGATCACAAATCATGGTCACTTTCTGCAGGGGTTGCACACTGAGATGTTTGGATATAACTTTCCAGTTTTTGCCTTGTTTTTTGAATTCCATATAGAATTCAAGTTCATGATTTTTATTACTTTACTGTATCTTTCTCATAACCTTCTGCTAGCATCTTTGAAGTTCCTGAAACATAGCACTCAATTATAGAGTTTGCAATATAAAGTAGAATAAACACTAAAATAGTTTTTTGTTTGTTTGTTTTGCTTCTACTTTATTTCACCAGAGACTTTAACCTTGACCACACCTTTCCTCATCTATACAGAGTAAGTGAATAAAGAGAAAAGAGAAAAATGGCCAGGATTCAGAATTCTTTAAACTTGTTCTGAAAGTAGGAGAGACAAAAATGAAAGGAACCATAAATAGCCGTGTGGCCTAATTTCTTCTCCCAAGCCTCCTCTCTTCATTGTGTTGGGCAGTCACATTCAAAGTCAAGTCATGGTCCTTCTAATTGCCCACCACGCCCATACAGGCCCTTTAGTCCCCTGATCTGATTGACAACTGTCTTGTCACTTGTTTCTTCTCCAGGCCCCTGGTTTCCTTGCTGTTCCTTGATTGCATCACATATGATCTCCTTTACCTCTTACATGTTTGTACTTCACTGATTTTCTCTTTGCCTAAAATAGTACACTTATAGATATCCACTTTTTTCCAACCTTCTACATGTCTTACTAAACTTGTTGCTTTCTTAGTGAGGTCCCAGTGAGAATTGCATCCACTCCTTCCCCTGCACTCCAAATCCTCTTTACTCTGCTCTACTTCCCTCCCCCATATGAATGAAGATTTTTTACCATAATTGATAATTTCCTTATTTCTTGTGTTTATTGCTTATTGTAAGTATTTTCTCTGCTAAAGTATAAGTATTTGGAGGGTAGAGATTATTGTCTTATCTTGTTTACTTATCTGAAGTATCTGAAAACAGTATCTGACATACAATAGATACTTAATATATATATTTTAAGTAAAAGAATGTTGAGCTACTTATTCATTAAGGTCTGGGGGTGCTTCCCACAGCCCGCTATAATTGCCAATGGGAAGGATTCTTGAAAGAAATTTTATCGTGTGTGGGCTTATGATCTGTTTTGTCTTTATTGCTAGAAAGTACAAAAACACATTACAGGGAAGAGACATTTATATGTTGAGGTCTCAAAAACACAAAAGCAAAAAGAACTGTGTACATTTCATCCAAATACAGAGGGAAGTCACTTTGTATAAATGATTAGTGTAAAAAAACTATAAAGGCATAGAAAGAGCAACGAATATGAGGTCGGAAGACCTGTGATCGTGTCCTGTTACAGCATTTGCTAGTTCTCTGACCTTGGTTAGCTGTTTACCTTAGCTAATAGCTGTTTACCAGAGCTAATAAGCTCTGAGCCTTATTACCTTATCTTTAGATGTAAATAATAATATAGTAGAATTTGTCCGATTTGCTTTATTAGTGTTTAATGATATGTTTTCTTTATTAATGTATACTTGTTTCCTTTAACAGTTACTCAACATCTATCTAAATTTGTAATTATTTTGTTTTTCTCTTCACCTGACAGATTCACCTTTTGCAATACACAGGCTCTACAGGGGCAATTCTGTGTCTTTCATTTATCAGTGTTGTGTTCCCAACTCTTACATACCATATCTGGTATATAATAGTTGCTCAGTAAAAATGTTGTAACATGAATAGTTAAGCAGTCTTAAGTCGTAAAGTTTATGTGATATAATAATAGTAGGTTGGTTTATAATTAATGATTATAATACAATTGTTATTACTATCACTATCTAAAGCATTATCATCATCATCAAATACGTGTTACTCAGGCTCCTTTAATCTACTGCCAAGTGGCTGATCATCTTCTAGTATTACTACCTTAAGTTAGAAGTTTAGTGAAACAATACAAAAAACACTTTACTGATCTCATGGTCTTGGCATAGGTCTCCAAGCTGGCTGGTGTCTTCGTCAAGCATGGCATCAAGAAAGGTGACACTGTCGTTATCTACATGCCCATGATCCCACAGGCAATGTATGCCATGCTGGCATGTGCAAGGATAGGTGCCATCCACAGTCTCATATTTGGAGGATTTGCTTCCAAAGAACTAAGCAGTCGCATTGATCATGTAAAGGTAAGTGCTTTATTTTGGGAAATCATATTCATCTGTGGAGGAATCATCTGAGAATGATCTATACCTGTTAGATCCTCCCTTCAAATAGGATAGTTGATATATACTTTTTCTAGAAATCATTATATTAAATACCAAAAAGACACCTACATGCATACATTTATTGCAGCTTAATTTACAATTTCAAAGATATGTAATCAACCTAAGTGACCACCAACTGAAGAGTGGATAAAGAAAATGTGAGATACACACACACACACACACACACACACACACACCATGGAATACTTCTCAGCCATAAGAAAGAATAAAGTAATATCTTTTGTAGCAAATTGGGTGGAACTGGAGAACATTACCCTAAGTGAAACAACTCAGGAACAGAAAACCAGATACTTCATGTTCTCACTGTTAAGTGGAAGCTAAGCTATCTGTATGCAAAGACATATAGAGTGGTATAATGGACATTGGAAATCCAGAAAGGGGAAGAGTAGAAGGGGGATGAAGGATGAAAAACTACCTATTGGATACAATGTACACTATTTGGGTGACAGGTACCCTAAAAGCCCAGACTTCAAGCTATTTAAATAAATACATAAATAAAATGTTTTTTATTTCACGTACATCTGTTAATCACACATTTGTTTTAAAGTCAGTTCTATGTGAAAGACATCTTGCTGGGTGCCTTGGGGAATATAAACTATAAGAGAAGGTGTATGCTTTCCAACTTAGCTTGTCGTATATTTGGGTGTATAAGACATAGAAGAAAAGGACTAATAACTAATTTGTTCATTCAACATATATTTGATTAAGCTCCCACTATGTTCCTGATACTGTCTTTGCAACTGGATAATAAGTAATACTTATCAAATGGATGGGACATATAACTAGTTTTACAATCCATATACATCCAGGAAGTATATATGTTTGAATGGGGTACAAAAATAACAATTTAGTGAGTCTGTTGTGAAATATCATTGAGCTATTTAATCTAAAACAGCACAGTGTCTGGTATAGAGTACTCATTTAAAAAATGTTAACTATTATTAATCTATGAATTTAGTGTAGGAGTTAGAAAAATTTTAACTGTAATTGACCAGATAGTAAATATTTTAGGCAGTATGGATGACACGATCTCTATTGTACCTACTCAGCTTTGCTGTTGTAGCACAAAAGCAGCCTTAGACAACACGTACACGATAGGTGTGTATTTGTCAATAATATTTTACAGAAACAGGCTTTGTGCTGGGTTTGGCTCACAACCGTAGTTTGCAGACCCCTGATTTAGAGGAAGGAACACTTTCTTTCAGTCGGGGTGGCCAAAGAAGGCTTCCTGAAGGAGGTGAGATTCGAGTTAGATCTTGGCTAAGATTCAGCTAGTTGAAGAGAATGACATATTAGGATCCAAAAAGGCAGAAAAAGAATGTGAGTCAAGCAGTAGAGACAGGAAACGGTAAAATTCATTTGGAAGGACAGTAAGTAGACCAATATGACTAAAAGGTGAGAGACGGTGAGCTTGCAAAGGCGGGTTTTGTCTGAACTGGATTCTGTTAACGAGTAAAAGTTTTTGAACAGGCGAGTGTCACGTTTGAAGCAATGTTAAGAAGAGGCAGGTCTTGCAGTATGTGAGTAGGAGTGAAGCTGGAAGCTGTAATAAAAACCTTTGAAAGGTGATCTGTTTGTAAAACGGTGGGCAATATGAAGGGGAAAAAGGACTCTGGGAAGATTCAGGAAGGAAGCTGCCTATCAGAGTAAGAGATGGTTGACCTTTAGAATTTTAGAAGCCCAAGATGAGACATTCTTAATGGGAAGAGAGGTAATATATACTGAAGCCCCCCTGAGTGCTAGGTATAGAGTGAGGCTTTGCATATCTCACTTTATTTTGTAATAGGTTAGTTATTAAAATAAGAAAGCTGATTTGTGGACAAACCATCTGAGTCCTTTATATCGTTTTTTTTTTCTTCTTTTTAAACATGTTGAGTTAATGCCTGTGAAGAAAATCTAGGGAAAAAATATCAGTCACTGACCTGCAAATGAAACTTTAAAAAATTTTGATAAGATATAGGGAAATTACAATATGTAAAAAAAATAAGAATTTACAAAAATTATGGTACACCATTTAAGGAATTTTCATCCATCACACACACACACACGTGCACACACACACACACACACACACACACACACACACACACACCCTAAGACTCCTTTGTTAAGGGGTTTCTGCAATAAATGCTTTTATAGATAAGGCAATTGGGCAGGTCAAATGTAAGGAGAGAAGATGGAGATAGAGATGTATATCTGAGACAGTTAGGTAAAATTAGTGTGTAGTTGAAATTAGGAATGGTTTTGATGTCATGATCTTCAGATAACTAGGCTAAAGAAAAAGTTTTATTTTTATAGAAGAAGATGGAACTGATGTATTCTAACAAGTCAGTCTAGACTGAATATCTCCAATAAGACTGTTAATAGAAATATGAAAGGAATTATTTTTTTCAGAGGAGAAGTCTAATTTTGACTTTATTAAATTATTCAAACTTTGATATATTCTATATATGCTCCTAATCTGATATGTAGCTTGCTTTTGTTTATTCAGAATTCTAATTTTAAGGAATGCTATCTAGAGCTTTTTTTGTGCATATTACAGATATTAAAATGTGAATTATTTTCAAATGTCTGACCTTTAAAAATATAATAAAAGGAAACAAGACTTTTTGCTTTTTTTTTTTTTTTTCTGTTTTGTTTTAAGGCAACTTGATATGGTGGAAAGAGGTTCTGCAACCAGACCGAACTGGCCTTCCTTCTGCCTTCGCCACTTGTAACCTGGGGCAAACTATGTAATTGCACTGAGCCTCAGTTCCATGAATATTAAATTATATTCAAAAAGCAGACAATACTATATATGCATGTATTTAGCACAGTATAAACCTTTCCTAGATGAAATGTATTATAACTAGAAATCAGAATTCAGGAATACATGCAATACCTTGGGTCAATTTTCTGCCTTCTGAATAATTTATTATCTGTCTCTTTTGCTTTGGATTTCTTGGTGAAGAAACAATATACTTAAAAATATGAGGACTTATTTTTCTGCAAATTAATGAGTTCCACAAATGTTTGCTGAAAGCTCATGACATGCCAAGCACTGTGCTAGGTATAGGAAACACAAAAATAAATGGCATTCAAACTTGGTCTTATAGAGCTTACTGTGCAGTAGTAGAGATGTATGAACACTGACTACAGCTGAACATTTGAGGCATGTCCAGAATATACTGAAGAAGAGAGATTGACATAAGCTGTGGTTCCCAACAGGGATACCTTTTGCCTACACCTGTGTTTGTCTTGAAGAATGACTTAGCAAATTGCCAGGTAAAGAGTACAAAGTGTATCTTAAGGACAGGGGCAGGTCTAGGCTTTGTGGGGCTTGAAACTTTAATCATTTGGGAGCCTTTTTAAGAAAATAATATAATGTAATATTTGGTGAATATGAATATATATTTAGAATTAGAAAAAATATTACAAGTTATTGGAGATTTGCGTCTTTTTCTGCTGCAGTCTCTTTAGGCATTTAGAAGAGAAATATATAGAAAACCTATGAAATGCTACTACAACCTCAGCAGCAGCCAGCTCTTACTGGGGCCTTTGCAAGTAAAGGGCCTCAAGATTTGCATTGCACTAGTTCATGGCAAATCCACCTGGCTTAATGAATTATTTGAAAGGGATTTATACATTTCATACATATGAGTCAAAAACATCATTGAGTATGCAGTTTTAAACAGGTAAATGAGATTTATGTAGAAGTGGTTAAGTCTATAACAATTACAAATGGTTTATTCATTTTCATACCATTCAGTAGAAAACAGAATCATTCAGATATTTCTTTAGAAATGTTAAATTGCCAGTCTGCAACTAAAATATTGTGATGACCCTAATTAACATTGTTAAAGCTTTCTCTCCATTATTATTTTTTAATTGTAGCCCAAGGTGGTTGTTACAGCATCATTTGGCATTGAACCTGGAAGGAGGGTAGAGTACGTACCACTTGTAGAAGAAGCGCTAAAAATAGGACAACACAAACCAGAGAAAATTCTCATTTATAATCGTCCAAATATGGTAATCTGAATATTGAATTTGGTTCTTGCTAATGTTAATATGCTAAGAATGATTTTAGTTTTTACCACTTAAAAGATACACTTGATTTATACGCTATTAAGTATACTGCTGAATGTCATTGTTATTTCTAAAAAAATATGAATAAGACCTACTGACTTCATGAAAATCTAGCCTAAAACCAAAAGACTGAAACACAGAAACATGTGTGAGATTAATGAATTGGATTCTATGTATATACTGCTATTGTTGTGTTTTTAATTAGCTCAGATCATATTAACAATAATAATAACAACAAACACGAATTGACTGCTTACCGTATGATTTATAAGACATTCTACTAATGAATATATTTTTTAATTTTCCTGGTAACTCTATTAACTAGATGATAATATTATTACTATTTTAATAGAGGAGGACTCCAGTGAACACGGAGATAAAGCAACTTGCCCGGTTTGAAAGCTCCAGAGTCGAGATTTGAATGTATGCACTCTGACTGTATGCTTAATCCCTCAGCTCTCCTGACTCTTGGAGTGGTGTGACTAATTTGAATGCAAACATCTTCTTAAAATTTAGAAAAGTATTTAGGCTAGAAATAAAACTATGTTCAGGAAAACAAAACATGAATATTCTAAGTAGATACATTATTCTGCGATCCATGAAGGAAGGGAGAACAGTGTAATATACCAATGAATACAATTTACGGTACTTTTTCTGTAACTTTGAACTGATGATCACCTTATTTCTTCACCCAAGCAAATCTTTAGCTATTTATGTTGACATCAACTTGGGTTTCTAGCAGATTAAGTTTTTTTTTTTTTTTGCAGAAGTGAAATTGCAAGACTTAAAGAATCATGTGCAATTTGTAGAACTCTTGACAAGTTTTATTTGAAAATACTTAAATGACAAGATATGAGGACAGAGTATTAAAAATACATCATTTTGATTACCACCAAGCAATTCCCATTACCACATTAAATTCCTGTGTAAAGTTTTAGTAGTCTGTGGTTCATGAACTGCTGCACTTAATGGTTTTAATGTTCTTATGATCTTGAAGAAGAATTTTAAGTTTCTTTCAGAAGACCTCAAGCACTTTTTTTTTTAAAAAAGCTTCTTTGCTGTTTAAATCAGGTAATGCAAAATCAGCAATATAGAAGGCCTTGGGTAAGAACAGTTTAGAGGAATGGCAGGAACACACACACAGTGTATGCATATATGAGTATATGTGTGCTGTTCACATTAATATGTAGTTTGCACAGAACTTATGAGGTACTAAGTTCTAGGCCCAATGCTAAGTACTTCCAAATATTTTTTTCTTATTTAATTCTAACAAACCAATGAAATAGATGTTACTAGCCTTATTTTAGAGATAAAGAAACTCAGTAATGGAGAGAGGTCATAGCCCAAAGTCACGGCTAATAAGTGGCAGAACCAGGATTTAAACTCCAGTTTAATGACTTGTAACCAAAAAGACATATGATATTTCTTTCACTATAAACACATTGCATATGGAGGATATCAATGTTCCTTATTCAGTTTTTTCCAACGCAAGTCTCTTCTCTTTTCTTCTTAATAGAGATTAACTGCCTGCTCCCCTCCAATAACTAGCTTACTTTCTCAGCTTCTCTCTTTTTCTGCAGGCCCTTTCCTCTATTGTGATATAGATGAGGGCTGTAGAAATCTCTTGTTCTTTCTAGTAGACCTGCTGTTTAGGCAGTAACTAAGCCCAGTGGAATGGCTTTGCTTTGAATTTAGAGAGACACAAAGGCTCAGCGGTGTGTCTTATTAACCGGGATTGCATTTTTGTAAGAGGAGGTAAAAACTTGGCTGCCACACCTAAGCTTCAGGCAAGCAGTGATGGAATCAAAGGATATTACAACCCTACGCTCTCCCAATACTGCCTTTTAAGAATTACAAGAATTAGGAAAGACATATCTATAGAAGTAAATGCATATATGTGAAAATGTTTTGTTTTCTCTCTTTATTTGTCAGATTTCCTTTACATGTACCTCTGTTTCTTAGCCTGAAGAATAACCATTTATTGAAGTCCTAATTTCATTAGAGGCCCATAAAAATTATCAACCCTGTAATTATTGTTGTGATCACTTAATTGATGTTTTTATTTTGCAGTGTGATGATTTTTATAGATCTCTGTGTTGTCAAAAGTTTGATAATTTGCAATTAGTTGCTTTTATCCATTGTATAAAAAGAAATGGAAACATATAATTTGGTCATAATCAACTATTTTGTTTATCTAAATGGCAGAGCCAGTACCTATCAGGGTGGGGCTGGAGAAAGCAGTTTGGCCTGAAACTTCAACTTGATGAAGGGTCTTCAATTCAGCTATAAATGTGTTAGCTATAAATGTGTTTATTCATACAGGCATCATATTTGTGATGTTATCTTGGAATATTAATTGGTAAATGTACCTATTTAAATATATGAACAGTTTTTACAACCATGATTAATGTATTAAGCAACCTAGAAAATGGAAGTGTCTTTTCTAAATTTTTCAATCTTTGGGCTTATCTCAGGAATCACTTTAATGAAATGGTTACACACATCTCTAGATAGTAGATCGCATTAACTTTCATTGAGTGTTATATAACTTTGCGTGTGCTTATGCTAACATGTTCGCCAATTATAAACTTCCTGATGTGTGATCTTGAGCTCAGCTAACATCTAAGAAAAAACCAGACTTTTAATGGGCATTAACTTTACTTAAATAGTTGTAATTCCCCATCAGAGTAACTTTTCCATCAGCCACTTCTCTGCTTTTCACCCATCTGGCCATTTCATTGTCACTGTTTTTAAAGAAGTCTGTTTAATTTCTTTAAAGATGTATCTGTTTAACTCATGACTCTATTATCACAAAGTTTACAACACGGAGCCTGGTTCTTGAAACAAAAAAAGGAAAAAAATATTTCTCCCACAATAATGAATGATCTAGAAGGAGTAAAATTTGGATCGTATTTTGGATATATCACAGACTCTGACTAAATTTCAATACTGGATTTTAGTCTTCAAAAAGCAATAGTAGAATTCTTCCCTACTCCTGAAGAAGAATTAATGTTTTCTTATTTGGAAAGGTAGCTGTGGTATTACTCCTAAAGGCCATTGTATGAAGAGAAATTTATTAGCTTAGTTGACACATCATTGTAAGGATGATAAATGCAAAGTAAAAGAAATAGGCTATGGAAAATAAAAATTAGTTTATAAAGTTATTAGTGTACATACATCTATAAAAACATGAAATCTTGTTAATTAAGCTATGAGTGTTGATAGAAATATTACCACGTTATACTGAATTTCTAAAGGATATCTCTAGATTTAAATGAAACATGTTTTTTTGTCAGTTTAGTTGAAGTGAATATAAAACCTTTGGACTTTTTATAAACATTTATGTTGAATCATGAACTTGAGCTTTTTAGTCATAAATCTGATGTTTAGTGCCATTATAGGCTTAGATTTTCAGTCAGATGCTCGGACTTACATAGATTTAGCTACTTTTTGTTCTCTTGATTTAATCTCCTTATTACAGTACATACTCTTATATTTTTCCTGTGTAGGAGGCGGTTCCTTTGGCTCCAGGTCGTGACCTTGACTGGGATGAAGAGATGGCAAAAGCCCAATCACATGACTGTGTTCCTGTTCTTTCAGAACACCCACTGTACGTTCTTTACACATCTGGCACAACGGGGTTACCTAAGGTACTCACTCTCTTAGGGATAACTATCTATAGCAGCAGATTTACTTTGCACCAAGAATGTTTGATCACTGACTGGAAATGTTTGCAGATTTTACTTTGAAGTTTAGAGAGTTACTTCATTTGCTTTTATTTTTTTTCCTGTGCCCAGTCTGGAGTGCAGTGGCGTGATCTCACCTGACACAGTTACTTTATATCTTAAAGAGATTTTGTGCCTAGTGCTAAATATAAAAACATTTATTATTTAACATCAAATATTTTGCTCTCATTTCTTCCAGAATTGTCTCAAATGCTAGAAATACACAGTTGCTTTAGTAGATGTTTGATTGAATATCAGTTGGTTTAATAACATTATATAAAAATATATTTCAAATAAGATATTTTTATTCTTTTAAATTGAGGTATAAGTTTTATGCAGTATAGAATTGATTTTTTGATCTAGGGAAATTCAATTCTTTATTATGAATGTGATTTTGAGAATTGACCTAGGCAGTTTGAACAGAGGCAGTTTATCCAAAGTATTGAACTATTTGATTTACAGCATGGAAGACATTCAAAGATTTTTAAATCTGTTCACCATGAAACGTGTTTTTACAAAGCAAAGTTGAAAGCATCAATATTCATTTAATGTATCAAATATCAACAAATACCACTTTTGCCTGGTATCTCCGAATAACACTGTTTCTTCATAGACCCTTATAAAGGATAACAGTATAATTTTCCTTACTCATCTTTATTAGGTGGTTTAATATTCACTGAATTGTAGAATTTTAGTAGGAGAAGGGACTTTCATAATCATTCTTATCCTTGAGGAGAGTGACTTCTTCATTACTGTTAGATTACTGTAGCATCAGTGTTCTGAAAACGTCGTCTCTTAATCATCTTAAAATAGTGGTTCTATTTGATTAGTTAGCTTTTTAAAAGGAAATTTAAGATGTTCCATGTAAGCCTTGCTTGTGAAAAGGAACACTTTTCATAGGAGAATATATTCTCTCTGAGGACACAGGTCATGTTTTAGTATATTTTGGTCTACCATTGTTCTTTGTATGTAGTTGGTGCTCAATAAATTTTTGTTGAAATCATACATAGATGCACACACATGAAGATATTTGTTTCATTGTAGAATTGAAGCCTTATGATTTTGTTACAACTCGAGTGACTTGGAAAATATTTCTGCATATTGGAGATTGGAAGATTTATTTATTGAAGCATGCCAAATAATCTGCTGGACATAATTCTTAACCTCCACTTTTTCCCATTCTGCCTTGCACACTAGCCACCTGGAGTCCAACTGAACATTTGGCTATAAAATAAAAGAGAACTCAGAAAAGTTATGATCTAATATAAAAGTATCAACATGAGAGAAAACTCCTGACCCTGAAAACACAGTATAACTTAATTTTTAAAAATTTAGTTTCTTAAAAGCCTGAAGAAATCTTATAAAAACATTTGTGCTACCTCAAGACTTTAAGTCACTGAAATTCACTGTGACCTGGAGTAGGATCTCATGGGATGGGCAGAAGAAAAGGTTTTCAGAAATTAAAAGCTGACTTGCCAGTGTAGTAGAAATAAAATAAAAGCAATACACAGAGTATTAGATTGAAAAGTGGTTCCAAATAAGGAAGGACCCTAGCTACTACAGGTTTTTCCTTTCTTTTCTTTCTTTCTTTCTTTCTTTTTTTTTTTTTTTGAGAGTGAGTCTCGCTCTGTTGTCCAGGCTGGCTCACTGCAAGCTCCACCTCCCAGGTTCATGCCATTCTCCTTCCTCAGCCTCTCGAGCAGCTGGGACTACCTGCACCTGCCACCATGCCCGGCTAATTTTTTGTATTTTTAGTAGAGACGGGGTTTCACTATGTTAGCCAGGATGGTCGTGATCTCCTGACCTTGTGATACATCCACCTCGGCCTCCCAAAGTGCTGGGATTACAGGCGTGAGCCACTGAGCCTGGCGCAGGTTTTCTCTGAGAGGTTCTTTTCTGGATTCCTTTCAGTGCCTAAATGGAAGATCCTTTGATATTTCCATCGTTCTCATTTTCCTCCTGATGTACCATCCTGAAGACAATCTATTTCAATAAATTTGAGAGGGCTTGAATTGTGTGGAGATTTCTGCACCCACATTGAATTTGACTCAATTTAATGTGTTTGTATGGAGTGCTCATCCTGTGCTAGAACAGATACAACTATGAGTAAAGTACAGTCCTTCTAGTCTAGTGGGATTGAACCAGGTATGAATACAGGTGATGCAAGATAGAAGGTGGTCATTTAGTTGGGAAGATAGTTGACTACACACAATGGAGACAAAGAGATTAGTTTTCAGGCTGTTTAATTAGTTTGGGAGTTTACATAGGACAGCATACCTAATAGGGAGGAATCAGATTTGGTTCAATGTTAGAAGTCTAAGACTTTGAATGTGAGAACATATGAGGGTGCTTTTGAATATTCATTGAAATAGAATCAGAAGGATGGTTTGAGGCTAGGGAAACTAAAAGTCTTTAACATGCTGAGCATGATGTGTCTACAGGACATTTAACACGAAGATGCCCAGTCAAGAGTTGGCAATGAGAGTCTCAGCCCAAGAGTTATACATATGCGGTTGGAGATAGACCCTTGTAGGTTATTGGAGTACAGGACTGGTGATTAAATTGTGTGAGTGAGTGGGCTTTGCAAAGTTAACACATACAGAATGGCAAAAGAAGGTAGTTATCTCTTTAAGTCTCTCTTCCCTCCAGTGGACTTTAGAATTGAAATTGCTTTAAAGTTTACATTACCAACAGACCTTTATGGCACTTATTTTAACCTATCTTATACATGTTAGTTTTTATGGCACTTATTTTAACCTATCTTATACATATTAGTTTTTATTAATTTACTTTTTTAACAATGAATGTCCTCTGAGGTCTTAGAATACACATTTTCCTTTTTGGATCCACTGTAGCACTAACACTAAAATTTGACCCATGTAGAGCCTCAGAATATTTGTTGAATGATCTCTTACTTCTCTAGTAAGTCAGCTTCTTGGACACCTCCTTATTCATACCATTCTCATTTCATTTTTCATAGGTATAATCAGGATTAATAGTACCTAAAATCTTAATGTTGGGATCCACAGAATGTAAGTATAGGAAAAATAAACACACATGCATTAATGAAGCATTTAGATATAAATATGATGTCATCATATGGTTTGTTTCCTCAATTCCTGATCTTCATGAGGAAAAATAATGTTGTGAGCTCATAAAAAAACTCTTCTGCCTAAAAATGCTTGTTTCTCAAATATAAAACACACATAAGGCAGTCTGTTCTTTGGTTAGAATTTGTAGATATATTTAGGGCATATTTGCATATCGGCATTTGCCAACTCTGGAGTTGTCAAGTTGCTGTATGACAGGTTAATCTGTTAGCTGCTGTAAATATTCCAGCAACCACATCTGAGCTTCTTTGCATACATTTCTGTTTTGTTGTGGGCTTCTGTTCTGTTTGGTTTGGGTGCCTATCTTTCAGATAGTTCAAAGCACTACATGATAAAAGAATCCCTCATCTGGATGAGATGTCCTTTCAGGTATGGGAGATTTAGTGATCATAATATGCATCTTATTCGGTTTGATATCATAAAGGGATTGTGATAACGAAAAAAAAAAAAGAAAGAAGAAAAGTTCAGTGTCAAACGAAAACAAGGGGAAAGAAATCAAAAGGAAAAGATTGAAAAGAAAACATGACAAGAAAGTGGTAGATAAGACCTTTTGTCCTGATGTGGACTTACAAAATTTATGTAACTTTATTCCTGTTTAAGTGACTTAATACTATTTCCTGCCCTAGAAAAAAAAAAAAAAAAAGGAGAATGAAAGTCAAACATAAAAGAGCAGTGACCTTTTTTGTTTAATCTGTGGTACACTCTTTCAGTTAAAGTGCTGAACTGGTTGCACCTTTGCCCCTTAGCTCACAGTTGTTCAGATCGACAAAAAATTATACAACTGCCAAAATATCCTCCATGGACATAGCTTCAGAATCATCTGAAAACCTGTATCAAGATATTTCCTGTTTGATGAAATATCCCAAATGGAAACATTTTATGCCTTCTAAGAAGATTCAAGGTTCACTAAATTCTACAAGTGTCGAGGGTTTCTACTGAACAAAGAGTATTTGTTAACATAATTGTATTGTTCATATGGATTTATACACTCAACTATTCATTCATTTAGACAGTCAACAAATGTAGTAAATGCCTATTCTACCCCAGACACTGTGCTGAAGATACAAAGGTGTTGTGCTCAAAGTGGTGGAGAAGGCACAGCACCAGGTGGGGATATCAGTTCTCTGATGAGGTTTGCAGGCCCTGAGGGCTGTGAAAGAGGACCTGAAAGATATTTGACACAAATAATAGGATGGGGTGAAAGTTCCCAGAAAAGGTGGTATTTTTGCAACGTCTTGAAGTACTCCTGGTGAAGACATTAGAGTTCATCAGGTTTAGAAAAGGGGTGGAGGCTTACTCTAGAAATAGGGGGTGCCATCTGTCAAACCACGACCAAAACAAGGTTTAGTGCTGATGTGTTAGATTTTTTAAACAATCAGAACGATTCATTTTTTTCTCTGACACCTGCCATCATTTGGTGATGGGTTTCTTTTCTCTCCTTCAAGTAAAATTTATTTTCCCCCTCTATTGTTTCTTGTCAGGCTGAATTGATACACACACACACACACACACAAACACACACACAGATACACATACATACATATACATAAGGATATAAATATGTACACATGCATGTATACATGCATATATTTACATGTGTATATGTGAATAGAAATTTTACATATGTAAATATATATATATTTGCCTTGTATGATTCTTTATTACAAAATAAATGATAGAGGGACTTAATGTAAGAAATAGGAAGTTTTGTCATGTACTCTAAACTTTTCTACTCTCAGTATTTCGGGATGTGCCTCTCAGATATTCAAAGACCATTTAAAAAAAAAAAAAGCTTACATTTTTACAATGAAGAATCCCAAATTCTTTTTTTTTTTTTTTTTTTTTTGAGATGGAGTCTTGCTCTGTCGCCCAGGCTGGAGTGCAATGGATGGATCTCAGCTCACTGCAAGCTCCGCCTCCCAGGTACAGGGCATTCTCCTGCCTCAGCCTCCCGAGTAGCTGGGACTACAGGCGCCCGCCACCTCGCCCGGCTAGTTTTTTTGTATTTTCTAGTACAGACGGGGTTTCACCTTGTTAGCCAGGATGGTCTCGATCTCCTGACCTCGTGATCCGCCCGTCTCGGCCTCCCAAAGTGCTGGGATTACAGTCTTGAGCCACCGCGCCCGGCCCCAAATTCTTAATCTTACCACACATTTCAGGCTTCCCTCCTCTTCTACAACACCTGTTGTTGCAATTGTATTTTTCTTTTTCAAGTTGTGGCAACCAAAACTGCACACAACGTTTATACTAACATGTTTTCTCTTTTACTTTAACGGCCCCATTTATGGCAGTCTTTGACTTTACTTGTCTTCAAAAGTAGCACAGTAAGCTGGAAATTATGAAGAACTATCTGTGATAACTTTGTGGTACCATTTCTGAGAAACTAATATTCAGCCTTTACTTGTACTTGCACTGATTGAATTTTTTAAACACCATGAACATTACATTTGTGCCCCCATCCCAAAAGAGAGCACTTTCATATTGCTTCCATTCCTATTTCTGAGATAGCATTCACTTTCATGTCTTTATTCAGGGCACAGAGTGCTAGTCCCATCTGGATATTTTTCAAGTTCCCCAGACATCTTTAAGAATTATGACTGATCCTACCAAAAGATGAGAACAGCATATTGGCAGGTTACAGGGTATTTATGAGAATATATTAGATCATCTAATGACTTGACTTTTAAGGTAGGTAGAGTATAAATACATAGAGAGGCCGGGCGCGGTGCATCATGCCTGTAATCCCAGCACTTTGGGAGGCCGAGGAGGGCAGATCACGAGGTCCGGAGATCGAGACCATCCTGGCTAGCACGGTGAAACCCTGTCTCTACTAATAAAAAAAAAAATTAGCTGAGCATGGTGGCATGCCTGTGTAGTCCCAACTACTCGGGAGGCTGAGGCAGGAGAATCGCTTGAACCTGGGAGGCGGAGGTTGCAGTGAGTGAGATCATGCCACTGCACTCCAGCCTGGGTGACAGAGCAAGACTCCCTCTCAAAGGAAAAGAAAAAAGCACATATAGAAGGTAATAATAAATAATAGAGATTCAAAAGACTAAAATGAAGAAGGTTTGTGTTTTAGAGGTAAGCATTGGTATTGAGTATTTTTACTTCATATTCAGATCTACTACTGTAAAAGTGATATTTTTAGTTTCCAACAAAATTTGCTTAGTTATAGTATAATGATTTGTTTTCTGGAGCATAATTTATGTGTTTTCAGAGGCTGAATGGTGTTTCTCCTTTGCATTTTAATTATCATTACCTGGATAATGTGATTATAAACAGGAAACAAAAATGCTTTATCATCTTATTTTTGTCACAAATTAATATTTATGCTAAAGAAATTCTCTTGAAATGTAACCTTTGTGTTTTTTGTGCTTTCAAACCTCTTATAAAAGGTGAACCTGGAGAATATGAAACTATGTGTTTCTTTATTCTGCACCATATCAAATACCCAGAAATTTGAAACTGTATTATCTGAGCATTTGGGAGGCAAGACCAAATTGCAGATCTAGAGTCTAGATTAATAAATGGTAAAAAGATGCTTGATTAAAATTTGTTTACTCATTCTTTAAAAAATAAAAGTAAGTGGGTATCAGTGACTAATGAAAAACATAAATTATGGCTCTTCTCACTCCTTCAGCTTCATTTTAATTGTTTTAAATGAGAATCTTTGATGGCAACCTCTAATTATTTTGACATTTATGCCTTTTGACTGATAGGAGCACAGGGTAAAATATAAAGCAATAATTGCTAGAACTAAGGAAATAATATTGTTAATGAGATATTAAATTTTAGCCTTTACAACTTCAAATGCTTTTTCATGCATGGTCTCATTTTTAAGGCTCTTTTTTTGGTCGGATGGGTTTAAGTATTCACTAATTTACAGACAGAGTGACAGTCGTTTGAAGAAGTACTCATCTGAGAGGTAAATAGAAATTTGACAACTTATCCTTTACATTTATCTTTCAGGTTTTACAATTGAATTACTACTCAGTTATGTCTTCCCTCGCCTTTTATTTCTTGTCATCATTTCTAGTCAATGCATCTTACCCTCTGTACCATATGGTCTAAACATTTACCTAGTTATAATAATATTTAGAGTTACTGATAAAAATGGGTTCTAAATGCAGGGACGTGTAGGATGGAGAGAAAATTTTAAAACATTTTTAAGTGAAATTATTACTGATATTAAGTATCACCATCTGTCATAACACATGGACAGCGTATTGTCTACAAAAAACTACTTTTTCTAGCCTGTAAAATGAATAGTTTTTATAAAGTGTTTGCAGTTTGATTAATATCAGATTCAATCAATCTGTTGAGCCATAGGAAAAAATCTCAATAGAACAAACTAGCAAAGTGCATGGGAGATAGGATAGGATACAGTGGGAAAATAACTGTTTTGTTTACATGGGAAAGTGCATGTGTAAAACCTACTGGCATGGGGCTTAGAATGTCTAATGTTCCCATGGAGATCAAGAGGGCCAGCTGCATGCTAACCATGTCATACGACCTAGAAAATAGCTCTCAAATACCAACAAAGTTGCATCTGATATTTGCTAAGAGACCAGGTGTTGTTACTGGTGAATAAAATAATGTTCCACAGCATGATACCTATGTTTTATTAGTGGCACCTGAGGAGAGCAGCAATTTTAGTAACTAATGGAAAGTCAATTTCTGTTTCATTTTCCTGAGTTGTGTATGTGTGTTAAGGTGCAGCGCTATGCCAAAAAGCATAATTAATAGCACAGTTATTGATTAGATCCATGTTTGCCCTTTCATAAAAATCACTTTTTTTTTCTTTGCATAGAGCAGTTATAATTGTTGTACTAAAAGATGCTTCAAAATACATGTGAGTGGAATATACCTTCTATCTCTCAGCAGGTGTTCACCGACTCATTCTGAGTATTCACTCGGTTATGTCTTACTGAGCCAATGACAATTAACGTTTTTTAAAACAATACATGAACTTAATTATTAAATTTACTATTAGTTCTTATTTATGGTGACATTTGTATCCAGTGTTCAAATATTAGTCTTGTATTGAGGTTGAATATGTTCCCAGTGTTGGGGAAAACTACTTGAAACTGATTTGTGAAAACTGTACTACAATGATATAACGATCCCTACTTTTGTCCAAAATGCAATATAAGACAAATCTTTTAATCTAAATTCAATTCACTGGAATTCATCCCTAAGAGTTCTAGAGTTCATAATGAAAGAATTGCTCAGCTTTAAAGTGTGCTTGCATGATCCTCAGTGAAGTGTTGCAATGAGATTCCAGTTACATTATGACTTTGTTTCCTCTAAGCAGCTATTATTATTTAATCACCTTAAGAAACAAAGGTCCTTATGTTAGTCTGTATTTGAGGCATATAACTACATTTTACCTTTCTTCACACTAATTTTTGTTCTGGAAATACGTCTGAAAATGTAGTGTTGATAATGTGTGGTGCTATTAGAAAAGTTTGTATTGCATGTAATTTTGTGAAATCATGTTTTCTTTAGAAGACTAATAATGTGAGAATGGATTCTAAAAATGGCACTAATAAGGACAATTATTTTGTGGTGACTATTAAAAGACCCAAAGAAATAATGATTCAAAGATAATTTTATAAAAGCCAAAGTAACTTGTAGCTAATATATAAAATATTTTTGACCAGGAACTTTTAAAGTGGATGCTTTGAAGATAGAGAGTGTTTTTACACATTGTTTATTGATTTTAACTTCACTTTTTCTCTCCTTAGGGTGTGGTTAGACCCACTGGGGGATACGCTGTCATGCTAAACTGGTCAATGTCTTCCATATATGGACTTCAACCTGGAGAGGTAATCGTGGTTTTAAATTCACATTACATGACATTCTCTGAATAAAATATATGCATTTTATTATCTTATTTTTTAGGTGTGGTGGGCAGCTTCTGACTTAGGCTGGGTTGTTGGACATTCCTATATCTGCTATGGACCTCTTCTCCATGGGAACACAACAGTTTTATATGAGGTAATAAAGTAAAATTAATACCACATATAGATACTATTTATTTTATTAAAACTGTTCATGAAGCAGTCCTGAGTAGGATCAGAAAAACTGGGGTGGGGCAGGGGACATTATTATTATCTTCTTCCAGTTAAAAATATAATTTCAAAAGAGAAAGGGATATGTAGGAAATATTAGCCAGTTATTTTAATTTTGTTGAACATTCAGAATTAAATTCTGAAGAACACACAAAAACAAGCTTTATATCTATCCCTAACAGATTTCTAGAAATTACTGGCAAACTGATACTGATTTTAGAGTCCTAGAAAATAGTTGTCACAAGGTGAGCAATGTAGATTCACCTTTTTTATTTTCATAGGATTCATGGATTTCCAAAGTCATGTTGTTTCAATTTTAAATAAATAAATTTCCTTGATTTCTAATAAAGCTCTGTGTATAAGGCATAGGAATATAGACTGACCAGATTTATAGCTGAATAAATAACTGTTTAAAAATTCAATGAATGTATCAGTGTCACCTAGGAAGAAGACTTCTTTGTGTACAGAAAATTTCCTTTATATGCCTATTCCATTGACCTTTATCAATGTCTTGTATAAAGACTTAGAATAGCATACCTATCAGATCTGTAGAAGATTGAAGTCTTGGAGGGATAACTAATATAGTAGTTTGCTATATTATCTTTCAAAATGACCTTGGACTTTTGGGACAAATTTAACAAGATGGAAAAATACATAAATCTTTACAGTTTTATATTTAAATTAAAAAATACAGAAATGAAATAGGGAAAATTTGGGTTGGTATCGTTTATGTAGTCAAATCTCTGGGTATTATAGCGTCCATAACTTAAACATAAGCTGTTGGTAGGACTGTTTTTAAAAATTACTCACCATGTGCAATGATATAATCTTACTTTACTCTTCCACATTTGAAAATTTGTATTCAGTTTAACCAAGATGATTTTTAAAAATCACTAAATTACTAGAAAGCATCTGAAAGGCTGGGCGTGGTGGCTCATGCCTGTAATCCCAGCACTTTGGGAGGCCGAGGCGGGCAGATCACAAGGTCAGGAGATCAAGACCATCCTAACACAGTGAAACTCCGTCTCTACTAAAAATACAAAAAAAAAAAAAAATTAGCCGAGTGTGGCGGTGGGCACCTGTAGTCCCAGCTACTCTGGAGACTGAGGCAGGAGAATGACTTGAACCCGGGAGGCAGAACTTGCAGTTAGCCGAGATCGCATCACTGCACTCCAGCCTGAGCAAGAGAGTGAGACTCCACCTCAAAAAAAAAAAAAAGAAAAAAAGCAAGGATCTGAAATAACAGAGTAGCATGAAAATAATGTATACAAGAAAGAGGTGGGCTGGGCGCATTGGCTTACGCCCATAATCCCAGAACTTTGGGAGGCCAAGACAAGTGGATCACTTGAGGTCAGGAGTTCGAGACCAGCCTGCCAAACATGGTGAAGCCCGGTCTCTACTAAAAATGCAAACATTAGCCGGACGTGGTGGTGCATGTTTGTAATCCCAGCTATTCAGGAGGCTGAGGCAGGAGAATCACTTGAACCTGGAAGGCGGAGGTTGCAGTGAGCAGAGATTGCACCACTGCACTCCAGTCTGGGTGACAGAGTGAGACTCCATCTCAAAAAAAAAAAAAAAAAAAAAAAGAAGGAATTAGGAATGACCAGTCTGACAAATAATACACTTAATGTGCAGATACTATAATAATATTTTGATGTTTAAAAAGTTGCTACATATAAATTATGTAGTCTTGTAATGCAGAGTTACAGAGGGTTATATTTTGGGAATAATCAGAGACAAATTTAAATGCTTGGCAGTAGAACAAATGGACAACTTCTCAAATATAAGGCTCTCTTTCACGTAAGTGTTCTGTCAATACCAGACAAGGATTGTGAAGTAAAGGGAATTTTATATGTGGGGTGTGGAGAATAGTATTAAATGATTTCAAGTTAATTTGCAGTCTTAAATTTCTGCAAGTCGATGAATTTGAAAACATGAGAGGCTATTCTCAATCTTTCTGGAATACTCCAGGCCTCATCATCACTTAAAGACCATTTGTGTTCTTTCATTTTTAACTGGCTGGTTTTCTGTCTCTGAATGCTAAGAAATATTAAGGTTGACTTTGACACAAGTATTAAACCGTCATATACTACTCTACACTTTTGTATCATGCTTTTATATCTTGCAGACTTGATATGCTTTTGGGAATTCATATACTACTCTACATCTTTTGTATAGTGCTTTTCTATCTTTCATACTGAATATACATTTAGGTATTTGTAATAATTAAAACAAAATAATCTTGACAAATCATTTCATACCATTGTCTTTGTAATATAATTTTTTAATTAAAATCATTTCTCTTGAAGTAAACAAATTAAACCTCTATACTGAATATTTATATTGAATTGTGGCATTGGTTACATAAATATGACAAAGCCAAAGATGCTACATGTTTGTGGTTATAAGTATTAAGCTGCTTTAGAATTGAGATACATGTTTTGCACTATTTACCATGGGCTTTTATTGTTTCTCAATTTTATTTAAAACATGATATTAACACTGTGATAGAGGGTTGTTTGTTTCTATGTTGGAATGATTTGGTCAAGTAGAGTGTAGATGCTCTATAAATATTTGTTGCGTGAATAATTGACTGAAGTAAGCTACAATTTAAAACCTTTTCTCTGCACTCTGGCTTGTTTTCTTTTTTTTTATTATTATATTTTAAGTTCTAGGGTACATGTGCATAACGTGCAGGTTTGTTACATATGTATACTTGTGCCATGTTGGCGTGCTGCACCCATCAACTCATCAGCACTCATCAACTCATCATTTACATCAGGTATAACTCCCAGTGCAATCCCTCCCCCCTCCCCCCTCCCCATGATAGTCCTTGGTGTGTGATGTTCCCCTTCCCGAGTCCAAGTGATCTCATTGTTCAGTTCCCACCTATGAGTGAGAACATGCAGTGTTTGATTTTCTGTTCTTGCGATAGTTTGCTGAGAATGATGGTTTCCAGCTGCATCCATGTCCCTACAAAGGACACAAACTCATCCTTTTTTATGGCTGCATAGTATCCCATGGTGTATATGTACTCTGGCTTGTTTTCTACAACTTATAAATGTCTTTAACTTTCTCTGATCATAAAACCAAGTCTTTTAGACCTTTGTCTACTTCTAGCTATGCCATCAAGTTTTTTCTTTTTTCAGATCTTTCCTTTTATTTATGTAACAAACATTTGCATGACACTTATTATATGCCAGGCAATATATTACATTCTTTTTTTTAAAATTATACTTTAAGTTCTAGGGTACATGTGCACAACGTGCAGGTTTGTTACATATGTATACATATGCCATGATGGTGTGCTGCACCCATTAACTGGTCATTTACATTAGATATATCTCCTAATACTATCCCTACCCCCTCCCCCTGACCCCATGACAGGCCCCGGTATGTGATGTTCCCCTTCCTGTGTCCAAGTGTTCTCATTGTTAAATTCCCACTTATGAGTGAGAACATGCAGTGTTTGGTTTTCTGTCCTTGTGATAATTTGCTGAGAATAATGGTTTCCAGCTCCATCCATGTCCCTACAAAGGACATGAACTCATCCTTTTTTATGGCTGCATCAGCTAGGCCATCTTTATTTTCTTCTCCACTAAGTTCCTTGAAAAAATATCCTGCCTACATTCCTGAACCTCATGTTCTTTCAGTCACTCCTTATCTCACTGTAGTCTGATTTATGTTCACTTCATTTCATAGAAACTGCTGCAGATGGGGTCACCAGTGACTTCATAAGTGACAAAGTCAAAGGGCCTTCTTTAATCTGATTTTCTTTTTTCTCTTACTAGAGTTCAGCCCTGCTGACCATTCTTTTAGGTGATCCTTTCCTCTCTGTTGAGCTCCACGCTCCTTTTCTAATGTTCATGTTGTTTCTTTTATCTGCTATGACTTTCCTCCTTCTTTCCTTTCTTGTTAACTCCTACTCTCCTTGTAGACTCTGCTTAGATGTTACCATGTCTTGAAAGTTTCCTCTCACGATCTTGGGCCGTATGCAGTGCCTCTTTCTGTGGTCCTGTTGCTTTCGAGCATATGTCTGTCACTGAGCTGGCCACACTGTACTGAAATGATACGTTTATATCTAGAAGAGGCTATCATCTAGAAGAGGATAAAAGCCAGTTTCACAGCACAGGGCATAGCACATACTACACAATTAACAAATACTTGTGGAACTGAATTAAACTCTACTCCTCGTTTTCTTCCTTCCATCCTGACAGCTTGTTCTTCTTTTCTTCTCTTTGTTTCTTTCACTTTGGTCCTAAACATTAGAGTTTAGCAGGATCATAGTCTTTGCTCTATTTTCTTACTCTGCTACATTTCCTGGATAATCTCCAAGCAGTTATATTTGAAGACCATTACTTAAATCATGGCTCCTAAATCCCCTTTTTATATCTGACTTTCCTGCTGAGTACTAACCTATTGCTAGACATCTCTGAATAGTCTTTACACATCTTATGCTCAAGATGACATGAACTGAGTTCTGTATCTCCACCCCACCCTGCAAACCATATTTCCTTCAGCGCACTCTGTGTTTCTGGTAGTGTTACCTCCATTCATGCAGTAATGCAAACTGAGAATCTGCTAATGATTCTTAAGTTCATTTTCCTTGCATCTCACACTCTACTGGTCATTACATTTTATTGAATCTAGTTATTTAGTACTTATCAAAGTGTCATCTTTTTTCCATACCTCTTGACATGTATTCAAGGCTGATATTCAGCTCATGCACAAATATGTTATGTTGACTGATGTCCATTCTACATTTTGGCTTCTGATATGATTTGTGCCTATGCATTCCAGTTACATATTTCAGGTTATCATTAGATACACTCCCCTCTTAATATTGATAAAACAACAGACAGAAAATCAGTGAAGATGTAGAAAAACTTGACATCATCAACCAACAAGATTTAATTGACATTTATAGAACACTATTCTCGACAGCAGCAGAATACACATTCTTTTTAAATGCCCACAGAATAATTACCAAGATAAACCAAAACCTGGGCCACAAAGCAAACTTCAACTAATTTAAAAATATTTGAAGTCATGCAAAGTCTATTTTAAGACCACAGTATTTTTTTTTTTTTTTTTTTTTTTTTTGAGACGGAGTCTGGCTCTGTCGCCCAGGCTGGAATGCAGTGGCCGGATCTCAGCTCACTGCAAGCTCCGCCTCCCGGGTTTACGCCATTCTCCTGCCTCAGCCTCCCGAGTAGCTGGGACTACAGGCGCCCGCCACCTTGCCCGGCTAGTTTTTTGTATTTTTTTAGTAGAGACGGGGTTTCACCGTGTTAGCCAGGATGGTCTCGATCTGCTGACCTCGTGATCCGCCCGTCTCGGCCTCCCAAAGTGCTGGGATTACAGGCTTGAGCCACCGCGCCCCGCCAAGACCGCAGTATTTTCAAACTAAAAATTACTGAGAGTTAACAGGAAAATCCCCAAACAATTGGAATCTAATCAATATACATCTAAATAATCCATGGGTCAAATAGGAAATATCCAGGAATGCACACACACACACACACACACACACACACACACACACACACACACGTCTCTGTGTGTATATATCTCAAACTGATTGAAAAAGAAAGTACATCATATAAAATGTCGGAGGACACAACTAAAGCAGTTCTGAGAGGGAAATTTATAGCACTGAATGGATATATTAGAAAAAAGGAAAACTCTCAAATCAAGAATATAAGCTCCTATCTCAAGATCCTAGGAAAAGAGGAACAAAATATACCTAAAATCAGGAAGAAATAATAAAGGTAAGAGCAGGAATCAATAACATTGAAAACATAAAAACATAGACAATTAATGAAACAAAAAACTAGTTCTTGGAAAAGATAAATAAAATGGACAAACCTCTATAAGCCTGGAAAAGAAAAGAGAGAGAAAACACAGATTACCAGTACCACACATGAAACAAGAGGTATCACTAACGACCTGCAGACTTATATCAAAAGAATAATAAGGGAATACTATGAGAAACTCAACACACATAAATTTGACAGATGAAGATGAAATGGACTAATTCCTCAAAAACCATAAACTCACCAAATGAGAAATAAATTACTAGAATAGCCTTATGACTATTAAGAAAATCCAATATGTAATTAAATAGACTCCCAATAAGAAATCTGCAGACACTGATGGTTTTACTGGAAAATTCTACCAATGTTTAAAATGGAAGAGGAGGCGGGGGTGTTTGGTATTTCTGTATCCCGTGTGCCATCTACCAATGTTTAAAGGAGAATCAACACCATTTCTGCACAATCTCTTTCAAAAAATAGAAGAGGAGGAAACACTCTCTTAATCATTTAATGAAGCTTGTATTGCCCTAATAATAAGTCAAAGGCAAAAAAAAAACAACTACAAACGAATGTCCTTCATAAACATATAGACAGATAACAAGAATTCTTGACAAAATATTAGCAAATATTTTGAATTCAACAATTCAACAATATATAAAAGGAATTATACACTGACCAAGTAGAATTTATACCAGAGGTACAAGGCTGCTTCAGTATCTGAAAATTGATCAAGGTAATCTACCATACTAATAGGCTAAAGAAAAACTATATAATCATATAATTGATGTAGAAAAAGTTGTTTAATAAATTCATCATTCATTCATAGTGAAGAGCTACCAGAAAACTAGTAATTGAAAGGAACTTCCTCAACCTGACAAAAGATTACCTATGAAAAAACCTGTTGCTACCTATCATAAAAGCCTGATTGCTTCTCCTCTGTTGTTCAGAAACAAGGCAAGAATTTCCACTCTCACCCTCTATTCAACATATCTGTGGAAGTTCTAGCTCATTTAATAAAGAAGTATAGGGAGGCTGGGCGTGGAGACTCATGCCTGTAATCCCAGCACTTTGGAAGGTCAAGGAGGGTGGATCACGAGGTCAGGAGTTCAAGATCAGCCTGACCAATATGGTGAAACCCCATCTCTACTAAAAATACAAAAATTAGCCAGGTGTGGTGGTGAACACCTGTAGTCCCAGTTACTTGGGAGGCTGAGGCAGGAGAATCGCTTGAACTCAGGAGGTGGAGGTTGCAGTGAACCAAGATCGCAACACTGCACTCCAGCCTGGGCAACAGAGCAAGACTCCCTCAAATAAATAAATAAATAAATAAATACATACATACATACATACATAAAAACAGAAATATAGAGGAAGAAAAGACATACATACCAGAAGGGAAGAAATAAAATTGTCTTTATTTGCAGATGACATGACTATTTGCATAGACAATTACGGAATACACACACACACAAATCCCATAACTAATAAGTGAGTTCAACCCAGTCTCAGGATACAAGATTAACATACAAATATTCATTGTGTTTCTGTATATCAGCAATGGCCACATATGGCCATAAAGAGCATCATGAAGGATCCTTTTAGAGATGAACTGGTTTGTATCTTGACTGTATCAGTATTCTGATTGTGATAACAGATTGTAGTTTTGCAGTTTTTACACCTGGAGAAAACTGGGTAAAGGGTGCATGGGATATATCTGCATTATTTCTTACAACTCCATGTAAATCTGCTTATTTTCCTGATAATTACCACATTTTCAAACAAATTCATAAAATTAACTCATTAAAACAAACAACAAAAATCTTTAATCCCTTATCTCCTGGAAGCTACAACATTCTCTCTTTAAGGCCTTGTCTACACTCAGTAGCTCCAACAGCAGTTGGAGAAGATTGTAGAGTAAGTTCCTGATTAAGAAATGGAATTTCTCCAATTGCTGTCACCATCATTCCATCGCTACAGCTTTTCCTAACATCCCTAGTCATCTCTACTTTTCCAAAGCCAATGGGCATTTTCAGTCTTCACTGTGCTTGACTTCTCAGCATTTGAAAGCGTTGGCCATTTGCTCCATTCTAATCATTCTCGTTCCTTCTAAGGTACAACATGCTCCTGTCTAATGTACTACATGCCCCTGTTTCCCTACAGTTAATCTTATGTTCGTTCTTGTCCCAGGAGCATTGCCTGAAATATATGCTACTTGTCTGTTAGATTTCAGCTGGTGTCACTTCCTCAGGGAATCCCTCCTTGACCTCTCTGATTAGGTCAAACCCCTTTATCATAGTCTCTTAGCACACTGCATTTTCCCTTGGTGGTTTCTATAAAAGTTGCAGATTCATATTAGTCTCCAGGCTCCTTTGATGTGTTGGTTTCCCACTCTTTCCTCTAACTCTACTAGGGAGGGAGTCATCTGAGTTTGTGTACACCATCAATTCTCAGCTCCTTGCCTTAATGACACATATTCAGTGTTTAATACATATTTGTTAAATAAATGCCTGAATGACAGTATCAGGAAGAAAACTTGACTTACACGTAGAGGTTTTTTCTATCAATGAGTAAGAGTAATTTAAATTTTCTTTTTTACCACAGGACTATATGAGCAACTTATGTAAGTCAGGCTATATGTTTTATAGACAGAGATTTACTTTCATCAACAGAATTGAACATAAATACGGAACACCTGTATTTAAGTAGGTTATTTTCTGAGAGGGAAATTTATAGCACTATATAGATACATTAGAAAAGAGGAAAACTCTCAAATCAAGAATATAAGCTCCTATCTCAAGAACCTAGCAAAAGAGGAACAAAATATACCTAAGACCAGGAAGGAACAATAAAGTTACCAAATAATAAAGGAATAAGTCAGGCTGTATGTTTTATAGACAGAGATTTACTTTTATCAATGGAATTGAACATATTTAAATACAGAACACCTGGCCAGCTCAGTCAGTGGAGTATGAGATGTTTAAAGTATGTAATTCTTGGAGGAAAATTGGATTGACCAGTTAAAATATGGAAACCAATTCTGAATAATTTAGTCTTAGTTTTGAGAGGAAAAAATGAATGCTACTTCTTTAGAAATCTACTTCATCAATAGAGCACTGATTCCAATAGATCTAACCCTAACCATGTATGAACAAGCACAGATATTTGGTAGGATGGTTTTGCCAAGGAGAAGGGATAAAACACAAGCAATCTTTTCACATAGGAATGCAATGTATAAACAAATTTAGCTAGCAGCCTAGTGCGTATGTGCATGCACGTGTGTGTGATGGCAAATGGTGATTATACAGAGATATGCTCCCTGGTCTCTCTCTTCTCTCCAGTATTTCTCCCCTTTACCAGACTGTCATCTGCAGAATCAAAATCCAACACTGTTTCTCTAAGGCAAATAAATCTTTCTGGGTCCTGCCTTTCTCCTTATCTTTGCTGTGTACAAATGTGAAAAAGTGTGTGTTGTACACATATTTCAATTTCATGATACAGTAAGCCCAGGCTTCCACAATGACAGTGGTGTGGTTAAGCAAGAAATGAGATTACTGTTCCTTGGCTAGGGTATTACATAGGTCTAAAATGGAATGTTAGTAGTTACTGTTTCTCCTGAAATCTGGCCTGAGAGTAAGCCATAAACTGATTGGTATAATTGGTCTTGATATAGCAGTTGTCATTTTTATGTAATAACAGTCTTTTTTTCCAGTCAAGGGATATAAGTTTGCTCTCATTTTACGTTTGTTTGCATTTCACACATGGTATACATCACAGCAAGAAGCCTTTTCAATAAATTCTTCAGTATGTTCACTAGATTAGCCAGGGCAGATGGCCATTTGTTAATAATTCAACAATTAACTTTGAAGGTATATGCCATACTCTGCCCTCTCAGGCAATAAATTGAATTAGAGAAAGTTGAGGATTTAAAATTCTGAATTGTGGTACAGGAGTATGGTCACTGGACTAGAAATACTAACATATGTGTTGTTATCTTGCTCTGCCTTTATGTACCTATATGACTTAAGCAAATTAATTAAACCTCTTTGGGAGCTCATATTTTAATCATTAAAATGAGAGGGTTGACACATACTCTCTCAATTTTCACTTTTGAGAATCTTCTTCACTTTAATTGGTTTTCTTGAATAAATATATTATTTGGTAATTTATTTTAATTTTTAACTCTGGACTTTATTCCAATTTCTTTTCATGGTTAGGGAATGCTGATTCTTCAAATATATTTACTGAAGTAAACTTTCACTTTAAATTAGTGAAAACTTTTAGTGTTGGAGAGGAAGCATACTACTTAAGGCTGCCATGGTATGATTTGTGACACTTCTGTTTATTAAGGCCTCAAACAAGTTGCTTTACTGATTTCCGCCTTCGTTTTCTCAACTATAATTATCAGTAGTAATAATGCCTATGGTATTCAATTGGTTAATCTGTGAAAAAATATTTAGAACATTTAGAATCATTCCCAGGATATAATAGTATAATCGGTTCTGGATGTTATAAGCTATAGTTATTATTCAAAGATACAAATATATTATTTCCCAGAATAGAATTCTAACATATAAACACTAAACATAAATTCTCCTGTAATCCAGTCACTTAAATGCTTGAATATTACTCCACATTTCTTCTTTCAAAGTCTGTTTGTCCTCATAACATTGAATCATTCAAATCAGAGCACTAGAGGCAGCTCCCTTTGGAGCCCATTAATTCTCTCAGCACCAAGAAAAAAAAATCAGCACACAGGGATGTGTTGATCCAGCTACTACCAATTTTGAAGACTGAGCAGAAGATGTAGACCACTTCTGTTTTTTTGATGGGCATTATCATTACTAGTTTTTCAACCTTGCATAAATATTCGAAAACTTTATAGTATTCAGCTTGATAATCTCTTATTGAATGCTTTTTTCTTAAATTCACAGACAAAAAGGAGAATTTAGATAACCCTAATGTCACAGGATCCTTGGGGTGTCGCTTTTCCAGCTGGAAGCCTCTGCAGCTGGTGATGCCTTTGCCTGAGTTTTACTTGGGCCTGCTGGGCTCGCTCTGCGCACTTGTCCTGGCAGGCTGTGCTCAGCTTGTCCTACTGGCCTGGATCCCATGCCAAAGAGTTTGTCACAGCCCTGGCTTGGGGAGCCCCCAGGTCTGGGCTGCCCAAAGGGCCACAGCTCTTCTCTCCTTGTCATCCACAACATGACAAGCAGGGACAGGGGGCCGTGTTTCAGTCCTGTTTGTGCTATAGCTCTTTCAGTTCAGCCATTTGGTAGATCCTGAGTTCTCGTCCCATGTCAAGGATGCATGAGTATGCAGACAACTGGAGGGTGAGCACGGCAAAAAGGTGCTTTATTGAGCAACAGTACAGCTCTCAGGAGACATGAAGTGGATAGGTCCTGTCCACAGGCAAGAGGAGACCTGGACAGGGTAGCTCCTATTTGGAGGCAGGTCATCCCAATATCTGTGCAGCCTACAGCTGAAAGGAGACCCAGAGTAACTACCTCCTATTGGCAGGCAAGTCATCCCATTGAGTCTGCAGCCCTCCAGAATGGGTAACTCCTATCTGTAGGCAAGCTGTCCCTCAACTCTGTGAGTCTGGCTGAGTCTGGGGTTTTTATGGGCTTCAGAAGGGAGAATGTGCATGCTGATTGGTCTGTTAGTGGCCATGGATGGCCCGGAAAAAGCACCATAAGTTCTCACTCTGGGCCTGGGACCCCACCCAGAACTGACAGCCCTGCCCTCAGGTTTCATGCTGTCCCTGCCTTGAAGGTGGGGCTTCACTCGGGACCCACCCCTTTCCACCCAGAATCCTGTCTACCTCCTGCTGTCATCAACATTTTGTCGATGGCACCCTGGCTGTCTATGCCAAGGGACACGTGCAGGCCTGTGCGGAACCATCCTCAGCCCTCCTTGGTCCTCATCCTGTGCTCATTGGTGCCCAAAGTTCAGAGGGGACCAAGGAGGCAGGGGACTGGCATGTCCGCAATGCCTTGAGTGTGCACACACTCGGCTGTGTTGTGACATCACCTGGATAGGGCCACAACTTTGCTACAAAATCAGAGCAGGCACCAGGAGCAGGGAGAGGCCATGCAGCAGGAGCAGGCACTTCTGAGCCTGTGCGGGGAGCAGGGCTTTCTGGGACTCGGAGAGCACAGGGATGTCTGGGTCCATAGTCATGCCTGGGTGGCTGCAGCTGCAGCCTGAAGGGTTGGGATCCTATCCTGCCGGCTTGGAAAGTTGTCTCCATAGCAACCGCTCCAGATAGACCACTGCTGCCGCCACTAACCTTTCTTTATAGAATGATTGTTGTAGAGATGAACTCTGTACTCTTTATATTTGTTTAGGAATCAAATGGAATAGTGTAGTTGAAAGTAGTTCAAACGTTTCAAAAATATTATTTTTTTTATACAATCCAGTCATGTGTTACATAAAAATGTTTTGGTCAGTGATAGACCACATATACTTTGTGGTCCCATAAGATTATAATGGAGCTGGAAATTTCCTATCATCGTAACATTGTCGCACATTGCATTTCTCACGTTTGTGATGCTGGTGTAAACAAACCTACTGGTATAAATAAACCTACTGTGCTGCCAATGGTGTAAAAGTATACCACATGCAATTTTGTGAAGTACATTAATACATGATAATGATAACAACCTACTGTTGCTGGTTTGTGTATTTACTATACTACACATTTTATTTCAGAGTGTACTCCTACATATTAAAAAAGATTAACTCTAAAACAGTCTCAGACAGATCCTTCAGGTGATATTCCAGAAGAAGTCATTATTGTCATAGCAGATGACAGCTTCATGCTTGCCCCTGTAGAGCTTCCAGTGAGAAAAATTGTGGAGATGGAAGACAGTGATTCTGATAATCCTGATCCTGTGTAGGCCTAGGCTAATGTGTATGTTTGTGTCTTAGTTTTTAAACAAAAAAGTTTAAAGTTTTTTAAAAATTGAAAATTTTTAAATGGAAAAAACTTATAGAATGAACATGTAAATAATGAAAATAATTTTGTTCAGCTGTACAATGTGTTTATCTTTTAAGCTGTCTTATTACAAGTCAAAAATTTAAAAAATCAAAACATTGATAAAGTAAAATAGTTACAGTAAGCTAAACTTAATTTATTATTGGAGAAATAAAACTACTTTAGAAATTTAGTGTAGCTTAAGTGTACAGTGTTTACACAATAAGGAATAGTGTACAATAATGTCCTAGATCTTCATATTCATTCACCACTTACTCACTGACTCACACAAAGCAACTCCTAGTTCTATAAGCTCCGTTTCTTGTGAGTGCCCTATATAGGCGTAGCATTTTTTTTATCTTTTATACCATATTTTTACTGTTATTTTTCTATGCTTAAACATGTTTAGGTACACAGTCACTTACCATTGTGATACAATTGTCTACAGTATTCAGGACAGTAACATGCCATACAGATGTGTAGCCTTGGCGTAAGAGGTGATACCATACAGCCTCAGTATGTGGTAGGCTTCACCATCTAGGTTTGTGTAAAAACACTCTGTGAAGTTTTCACAATGCTAAAATCACCTAAAGATACGTATGTCAGAATGTATTCTCATCATCAAGTAACATGTGATTGTACACTTTGTACATGTGTAAATAAGAGTAATTGTTATCACTTTATATATGTGGACTGAAACTTCAAGCCATTTCCAAATACGCAGGTCTCATATTTGAAAATATTGAGGCTCCCAAGTTAGTTTTTGCATTTAATACTCTTGCTAAGTCATCCCCAAAGTATCTTCAATGAACATCTCAATTACTTCTGTATTTCCCTGTATCTGTAATCTCCACTAAGTCATCCTATACTGTATTTTTCACATGTACACCTTCTGAATAGTTAACCCTTCCCAGGCTTCATTTTCACAGTGTAATTTTATCTCCACATATGTAGTTATCTTCTCTTTGCAAGAATTTTGTGTTTTTATTTATGTTAACCAGTTTTCTCTAATTTGTTTATTCCTTTTTTAAGGACAGGGATTTGCTTCTTTTAAAGACAGAAATATGCGACTTCCTTTTAAGACAAGTAGCCATGATTCCGCTAACTAGTATATTCAATTGTACACATCATACTCCTTTTCTCCCCTTCATGTAATGGAAAATAACATTAAAAAAATCTAGTATATAGCAATCTGCCTTCTGTGTATATAGAATGAGAAAAAATGATGACTCAGCTATTACTCTGATTGAGGCTATATAATTTGATCTTCTCAACTGGAAAAGATTATAAAGCTGATGCTAGCATCTTTTAGATTTCTCCTGTGACTAGTTGTTTAAAAATATTTATTTTTGAGTTTATTTTTCTCTTTATGTATATGTTTCATGTTGGAGCTAGCAAGCTCAGCTATTTTCATGGCTCCATCAACAATATTTATTAATGTCTATTGTCAGCTCCAAATCATGCTAGAAGGTAATGGGGAAGCAGAATAAATATCAGATATGGTCCTTACACCAAAAGTTCTGACAATATATTCAAGGAATTAAGATTAATATAAAGTGCAGAAAGCAAACAAATCAAGACACACCTAAATAACAAACTCTTACACTGTGTAGAAGATATGACAATTTCTTTGTAAACTACATAGTGTCATCACCTATGATAAATACTCTACATTTAACTCTTGCATGGTGGCTTAAAAATCTGCACTAGGTTTTTAAGGGAGGTTTGCAACTAGTAGATACGGATAACTTTGTGAATGAGACAATACAAATTAATAATAACTACTATTCATTGAGTGTTGAGTGATCAGAACTCTTCTAAGCACTTTTTATACATTGTTTTAATTATAAGCACAAACCCATGATGCAGATATTTTAATTCCCCCATTTACAGCTGCTGTAGAAATTTAGAATCAGAGACAGCAAATACATTTGCCAGTGGCACAGGGGACTGGAGCTGGGATTTGAAACAAGCTTCACTGGATTCAAAAGCAGGATTGCCTTGCCATAATCTGGAGAGGGACAATTGAGAAGCTGTTGTGTAGTCCAAGATATCCAAGATACATGGCCAGGACTAGAATATTAGTGATCAGAACATTGAGGAGGAGGTTAGGGTGTCAGGTGGCTATTGTAAGAGATGAAAAGGGAGCTGAAAATGGCTCTGATGTCTTCAGCTAGGACAACCAATATAATGGCAGTTATCAACTGAAATACCACAGTAGGAAGAACAACTGGTGGAGAGGGAAGCAATAATTTTGGTTTTGGTAACACTGAGTTTGAAGGTTGTACTCAGATATTCATATGACATTGCAAAGTCAGATTTGATCAAGTTACTCAGGTAAAGACTGAGAACAGAAACTTAGGAAATTCTTGAGGCTGAGGAAGAGAAACTATATAAATTGAGAGTTAGAAACTGGAGCCAACAGCAGAATCGGAAAAGCAAAGTGTACTAAAGGAGGGTGATGAGAAGGTTTTTCACAGGATGAGGATCAACAGCGCCAAGTGCTATAGAGAAAAGACTAATAAGACAACTGAAGAGCACTTTGGTGATCAGGGTGTCATTAGTCCCTTTGATGTGGGCAATTTCACAGGAAAGTTTGTTGTTTCATTTTTGACATGGAGAAATCTGAGCATGTTTGAAGGTTGTTTTGGGCAAAGCGTTGGATGTTATGGAGGGACCAGGTTTTGTGCAACCTCAGGCTGAATTGTAGTATGCATATGGAATAGCCACACTTCACTTCCTGGGCAGAAGTCCGGTAGTGTGATTAAGCAAGAACTCATTTAATTTTTCTGCTTACAGCAAAGTCTCATTAATTACAATGAATAAGAAAAACCTTAATTTGTCCTCTAGTACAGGATAGCAGAGTGACTGCACCTCAGCATGAAATAACTCTGAGATGAAAATAGTCCTGCTAGAAGCAGTGAGTTATGAGCTATACCAGGGGTAAATGCTCTCTGTGACTACTGAGAATGTTAAATATGTCAGAATCCCTAATTTGCTCAGCACTGCATCTGCAGAATTAGCAGTTTCAGTTTTATTTACTTGACATTAGTACTTCCAAAGGTAAACTTTTTTTTTTTTAAGGGGATTAGATAGACTCTTACCTGCTAGATAGAAACAATGGCTTATTCATTGGGGGTTGGCTTCAGTATAAGACTCCAAACTGTCAACTCTCAGAGCTAGGAAAAGACAAGAGAAGAACCAAACCAAAAGGATAGCTCTAGACCGTTTAGGATACACACCCTGCCCTAGTTTGTTTTATGCTGCTATAACAATACAACAGACGGGGTAATTTATGTAGAACAGAAATTTATTTCTTACAGTTCTGCAGACTGTGACATTCAAGATCAAGGTGCTGGAAGGTTCTGTCTCTTGTTCAAGATGCTGCCTTGTTTCTGTGTCCTCCAGAGAGGAGGACCAGTATATCTTCACATGGCAGAAGAGCAGGACAAAAGAGGACAAACACTTTCCCACAAACCCTTTGTTTTAGCACCATTTGTCCATTCATGAGAGCAGAGCCCTCCTAACCGAAACATCTTCCAAAAGTCCCCACCTTCCAACACTGTTGCACTGAGGATTCAATTTTCAACACATGAATTTTGGGAGGCATGTTTCAGACCCTAGCACATACATATCTTCAAAAATAATAGATGTATAGATATTTGTGTCTTGGAGCTTTAGCCATGGAGAAGTCTCAGCTTCTCAGGCCTGGACACAGGGTTGTATCCTTAATTGAAGAAAGGAAATGACTCAAGCCTGAGGAATTGCAACTGTGTGGGACCTACAACAAGGAGACAGTGAAGAGGGATTGTCAAAATAGCAAACTGATAGAAAGCATTAATCTGAACCATGTGACATTGCTGATATTTGACTGCTTTGACTTGTGAAAATGGTGATTCCATATGATTAAAGTAATGGGGAGTGGGGAAAGAAGGAAGGTTGGTTGGAGACCTCAGATTAACCAGTAAATTGTTGGTTCTTTGAGAATATTTATGGCTCTTTAATAGAAGTGCATTAAAAGGGTAGTCTTGGCAATTTACCTATCTTGTGGAACAGAAAATGAAGGGATGTTATTGTCTCTACATGTCCATCTGCGGTCTTGCTTCCTCCAAGCTGTTTCTGAGACAAATAGAAAATCTTTGAGGAGCATTTTGTGTTTTGAGATGCTTTCATATACTTCAACAATTTTTGTTTACTGACTCTTATTCAGAATCCCGTAGAAGCTATTGACTCCTCTTCCATAGGAAAATGAACATATGTACATACCTTAATTTAATTTCAGAATATCCATGAACTCCTCTGAAGTTCGGGCCGCAAACTCTGTATCTATGAAATTAACATATGATCTTCTCAAGTAGTGATACAACCAACAACCAACGAGAGCACTGGAGGAGAGTGATACTCTTAAAAGGTCTCTGGGTAACACAGAAAGAGCTTCTGGTCAGAGCTAATCCTTCCATCTCTAGAGAAAGGTCATTGTACTCAGGGTACTATGTCCTATAAATCATGACATTTATGTCCAGTCTAGAGTCTGGTTTATAGGGCAAGGCATAAAGAATTAAAGACAATGAAGCATTTGTCCCCAGTAATTTCCTCTGTGTATGGTCATAATCAGTTTTCAATTATCATTATATTCACTTGTTAACACTTGGATTTAGCTCATTTTATTTATAACAAATGGAGAAAATTCAGAACAGCTAGTGTTACATTCTAGGCTCATCCATTAGGGCAACCAGGCAGGTTGGTATTGAAAAATAGCCTTGACTGAGATAATGCCGATCAAAGGACCATGTATCAGTTCTAAATCCTGATCGCAGATTAGAATTACTAAAATACAACAGTGGTCAGCCCAAATCAAGGCCAACTGAATAAGAATCTCTGGAAGTGGCACCAGACATTGGTTTCATTCAAAAGCATCCCAAGAAGTTCTACTGTACATTTAGGGTTAGTAACCACTGGATTTGAGTAATATTAGATGGTGGTTTGAATAAGATGGAGAAAGGCAAGATGGCAGCTTATCCTTATAGGTGAGGCCAGCAGAATGATGGGACATCTCTAGCAAGTAAGAATCAGGGAAGTCAGTCTGATCTGAATCAGATTGTATTTACAAGTAAGTTTTCAATTCTTAAAGGAGCATCTGCCATAACACAAAGTCCTTCATCTGAGGATCTTAAGGCATAGGTCAATTATCCCATTTGGCTTTAAAGTAATAGTAATGTTTTGAAAATTGGAACAAAATAATGTGAGTTATAGAAAGAGGGGCATTGAGGAAGAAAAGGCCCATTTTTGAAGAGATTGTACACCCTCTTTTTTCATATTTTAAAACTTACAAAAGGGTAAACATTGGAAACCTCACCATCCCCTCTTCCAGCTTTACAATTTATCTCCCTTGAAGGTTGTCGATCTTATGCACACTATTCTGCATTTTGATTTTTTTTTTCACTAAATAGTATATCCTGGATAACTGCTTACGTTTTAACAAGTTTTAACTTTAAATGTTGCCGTCCCAAGCACTCATCCCTTGATAAAGACACATGAGCTGTAGTAGGAACTCAGCAAATGCTATTTCCAGTTTTATCACTCTCCTGAAATAAACAGAACAACCTGTCTGCTGAAATAAAATTTGCTACTAGTCGATAAAGGATGCTGCTGTCTTTACCTCAGAACTGCTGTGGAAACATGCCTTGGGTGACATTTCTCAAAAGTAGTATTCAGAAGGAGAGCAGATGTATTTCTAATCCTGCCACCAAAAAAGAGGCAAAACTGCAGTTGACTCAAAAAGTTTTATATCAGTGTCTGGGAAATCACAAGTAGTCTTGACCTCAAGACTTGAAGAAATGGAATCATAGGATTAATCATAGGATTAATAATAAAGCAATTTTTTTGTCCAAAGATTTAACTCTACTGTTTAATTATAACTTAATTTTGCTAAGTGGTTGTATTTCGCCGCTTTCCTGTGTTGAAAACTTAACCTTAGTAGAAAATACGTGAGAAGGTGAGATACTAACTGGTTTTCTAACTGGGGGCTTGTCATCTACATTACATACCAATATAATGAATCATAACTGGTAGAAAATTATATACGGATGTTAATATTAAGGCATTTTGGTAACTGTTTTGGTTTCTGTGCTGTGTACCTTCTTAGCCACATTATAAATCTTGCTAATATTAGCAATTGATGTTTTATAACTCTCTGAGGTTAAATTTTATAATTTCTAACAGCTGAAAGCTTAGAATTTTGGCTTTGTCTTTGTAGACATCCCTTTCTACCTTTATTATCTAGGAAGCAACTAATAATGTAGACTTAATTTGGGAGAAAGAAATGAAATAAACCACTGGTAACCACATTGGTTTGAGTTTGAGGAGCTTTAAAGTTGGCATTTTTGACTGCATTATTGCTTTTGGTGTATATGTTGTTTGTTTAAAATCCCTGCAATCTTAGAATCTTCTTATTTTTAAATTGAATATTGCCTGGGTTACTGCCCCTTACTGAAAACCAAGTTATGGAATCAATGTCTTTTTCTTTAGGCAGTTCAGTATGCTTAGTGTGTTCCTGGCTGCTTTTAAAAAGCATTATGAAGATATTTTATTGCTTATGTGTGCATGCTTGTCTATGTGTGTGTGCATGTGTATGAAGGCAGGAGAGAATAATAAATAAAATCAATAAGCCATTGAGTCACTTTTATTTAGCATTAATAATAAAAGATTCTTACAGGCTTTGCTTCAGCTTTCTGAAGCTACTGGTGGTGGTAAGTACTGAGAACATACAAGTTCTCCATTTATTACTGCATTCTTTCTGTTTATGGGACACAAATAGCTTGCAGCATATACTGTGCAATTTCTAATAATATTATCCCATACACACACACATAGACATACACACATCCAAACTTATGAGAATGTGTGTTCCATTAAAGCAGGACCTTATCCGGCTTATTCACACAATTGTTCCCAGAATATTTATTAAATAAATAAATATACCAGTGTTACCCACTTTATTATTTGTTTGTATGTAAACAATATTTTATGATGAAAGATCTTTCTCTATGCTACATTATATTAACTGAAATGTTTACATTATTCTGGGCTTAATATATATGTTAATCATCAGACTATTTTTGAAATGGGTAATTTCTTTTTTTTTTTTTTAAATTTATTTATTATTATTATACTGTAAGTTGTAGGGTACATGTGCATAACGTGCAGGTTTGTTACATATGTATACTTGTGCCTTGTTGGTGTGCTGCACCCATCAACTCGTCATTTACATCAGGTATAACTCCCAATGCAATCCCTCCCCCCTCCCCCCTCCCCATGATAGGCCCCGGTGTGTGATGTTCCCCTTCCTGAGTCCAAGTGATCTCATTGTTCAGTTCCCACCTATGAGTGAGAACATGCGGTGTTTGGTTTTCTGTTCTTGTGATAGTTTGCTAAGAATGATGGATTCCAGCTGCATCCATGTCCCTACAAAGGACACAAACTCATCCTTTTTTATGGCTGCATAGTATTCCATGGTGTATATGTGCCACATTTTCTTAATCCAATCTGTCACTGATGGACATTTCGGTTGATTCCAAGTCTTTGCTATTGTGAATAGTGCTGCAATAAACATACGTGTGCATGTGTCTTTATAGCAGCATAATTTATCATCCTTTGGGTATATACCCAGTAATGGGATGGCTGGGTCATATGGTACATCTAGTTCTAGATCCTTGAGGAATCGCCATACTGTTTTCCATAATGGTTGAACTAGTTTACAATCCCACCAGCAGTGTAAAAGTGTTCCTATTTCTCCACATCCTCTCCAGCACCTGTTGTTTCCTGACTTTTGAATGATCGCCATTCTAACTGGTGTGAGATGGTATCTCATTGTGGTTTTGATTTGCATTTCTCTGATGGCCAGTGATGATGAGCATTTTTTCATGTGTTTGTTGGCTGTATGAATGTCTTCTTTTGAGAAATGTCTATTCATATCCTTTGCCCACTTTTTGATGGGGTTGTTTGTTTTTTTCTTGTAAATTTGTTTGAGTTCTTTGTAGGTTCTGGATATTAGCCCTTTGTCAGATGAGTAGATTGCAAAAATTTTCTCCCATTCTGTAGGTTGCCTGTTCACTCTGATGGTAGTTTCTTTTGCTGTGCAGAAGCTCTTTAGTTTAATGAGATCCCATTTGTCAATTTTGGCTTTTGCTGCCGTTGCTTTTGGTGTTTTAGACATGAAGTCTTTGCCCATGCCTATGTCCTGAATGGTACTACCTAGGTTTTCCTCTAGGATTTTTATGGTATTAGGTCTAACATTTAAGTCTCTAATCCATCTTGAATTAATTTTCGTATAAGGAGTAAGGAAAGGATCCAGTTTCAGCTTTCTACTTATGGCTAGCCAATTTTCCCAGCACCATTTATTAAATAGGGAATCCTTTCCCCATTTCTTGCTTCTCTCAGGTTTGTCAAAGATCAGATGGCTGTAGATGTGTGGTATTATTTCTGAGGACTCTGTTCTGTTCCATTGGTCTATATCTCTGTTTTGGTACCAGTACCATGCTGTTTTGGTTACTGTAGCCTTGTAGTATAGTTTGAAGTCAGGTAGCGTGATGCCTCCAGCTTTGTTCTTTTGACTTAGGATTGTCATGGAGATGCGGGCTCTTTTTTGGTTCCATATGAACTTTCAAGCAGTTTTTTCCAATTCTGTGAAGAAACTCATTGGTAGCTTGATGGGGATGGCATTGAATCTATAAATTACCTTGGGCAGTATGGCCATTTTCACGATATTGATTCTTCCTATCCATGAGCATGGTATGTTCTTCCATTTGTTTGTGTCCTCTTTGATTTCACTGAGCAGTGGTTTGTAGTTCTCCTTGAAGAGGTCCTTTACATCCCTTGTAAGTTGGATTCCTAGGTATTTGATTCTCTTTGAAGCAATTGTGAATGGAAGTTCATTCATGATTTGGCTCTCTGTTTGTCTGTTACTGGTGTATAAGAATGCTTGTGATTTTTGCACATTAATTTTGTATCCTGAGACTTTGCTGAAGTTGCTTATCAGCTTAAGGAGATTTTGGGCCGAGACAATGGGGTTTTCTAAATATACAATCATGTCATCTGCAAACAGGGACAATTTGACTTCTTCTTTTCCTAACTGAATACCCTTGATTTCTTTCTCTTGCCTGATTGCCCTAGCCAGAACTTCCAACACTATGTTGAATAGGAGTGGTGAGAGAGGGCATCCCTGTCTTGTGCCAGTTTTCAAAGGGAGTTTTTCCAGTTTTTGCCCATTCAGTATGATATTGGCTGTGGGTTTGTCATAAATAGCTCTTATTATTTTGAGGTATGTTCAAATATCACAATTGTTTTAATTAAATTTGACATCGAACAGAAGGTTTTAAAAAAGAAAAAAGTACAGTATATAAATATTAAAGTAATTTTAAATAGGAAAACATTTTATTCATAACATCGAATTATCTTCTGGGGAATGGACAGTAAAACACAAAGCAACTGAACTTTTCTATGTTCAATTAACTTATGAAAGAACATCGTGAGATTTTATGAACACTTCTTTACTCTTCTAATAGTAATGCTACATTATCATGATTTTTATATTCCATAAGTATAATATTGATGAAAATTAGTTTGGTACAGGGTCAGACTTGCAATAGAAGTTAAAATCATATATTATAAAAAGTATGCTGTAGTTTTTTTACTAATACAGTCATGTATTGCTTAACAATGGAGATATGTTCTGAGAAATGTATCCATAGATTTTATTACTGTGTGTACATCATAGAGTATACTTACACAAACCTGGTGGTATAGCCTACTACATAGCTAAGCTATATGGTATAGTCTATTGCTCAAGGCTACAAACCTGTACAACATATTACTGTCTTGAATACTGCAGGCAATTGTAGCACATGGTATTTGTATAGCGAAATATATCTAAACATAGAAAAAGTGCAGTAAAACTATGGTATCACGCCTGTAATCCCAGCACTTTGAGAGGCCGAAGCAGGCAGATTGCCTGAGGTCAGAAGTTCAAGACCAGCCTGGCTAACATGATGAAACCCTGTCTCTACTAAAAAGACAAAAACTAGCTGGGCATGGTGGCAGGTTCCTGTAATCCCAGGTACTCGGGAGGCTGAGGCAGGAGAATCCCTTGAACCCGGGAGGCAGAGGTTGCAGTAAGCCAAGATCGCACCACTGTACTCCAGCCTGAGACCGCTAAGACACTCACTTTTTAAAAACAGCAGACAAAATTTTGCCTATCACAGCAAGTTTACACTGATGTGTGCCTGCTGTATGAGCACATCTCAGCGTGGTTATTCTGTCCTTGGAATCCTTAATTATTTAGGGGATGTCTCATCCGCTGTAGTCTTTCAGGCGTGCACCTGTGTCTTTCTGGCGTGCACCTGTAGTCCCAGCTACTCGGGAGGCTGAGGCAGGGAGAATCACTTCAACCCAGGAGGTCGAGGTTGCAGTAAGCCAAGATCGCACCACTGCACTCCAGCCTGTGCGACAGAGCGAGACTCTGTCTTAAAAACCACCAAAACAAAGCACAAAAATATGGTATCATAATTATCTAAAACATTGCTATATGGCATAGGACTATATTTTTAATACTTGATATGCCCTTATTGTTATCATTAAACATAAGTAATTGGAGGCACTGTAAAATACTGTGTCCTCTATGTAGGTGGTCTTACATGGTATATCATTTTAATTATGATATTAATATCACCCTTTAGTGAGTAATTATTTTCTCATGACACTGGCACTGTCGTGGAATTCAATTTCGATTGGCTATAAAATATCTTTCTTCAGTGGAGGTTAAATTATCCTACAATATTATCTCAGTGCCTTTAGCTTATTGAGAAAACATTGGCAAAATGATTTATTCTTATTTAACAGGCAGGTAAATGGAAGCATAGACAGGGTAAGTCAGTTGCACAAGGTCAGTTAATAAATCATTTTCACGTGGGTGAGATCACATTTTCTAAGTCACAGTCTAATACTCAAGGAACTGATCAATGCCTGAGACATATCAAAAAAGTAAAAATAAAATGTTTACCTTGTTTGTTAGAAGGAATAAAGTTGCAGACTCATTTCAGACTGATGTACTAAAGGCTTCAAAATTTGTGAGTGAAATTATGCACATGTGTTGCCAGGTTGTATTTTGCAGCTTTTTGTATTATTTGCATGTGTTGATTTGTATGAAGAGTAATGAAATAAATTGAAATAGTGCTTTAGATAGTTGTGATAATCAAAATGAATTTCCAGCTGCAGCAAATACTTTTTTGGTATTAAAAAGGCAAAATAGAAAGCAATAGAATATAAAACAAGTTGAAATAGTTTTTTTTTTTAAATAGGAACGTAATTACACTAAAGAATATTAAAGAAAACCATTTAAAAATAATAAAAAAACAAAATAGTGTTAAATCAATGATCTAATCAATGAGTATTGAATCTAAATTATTGGACAACTATCCTATACCTCATTTATAGTTCATTCCTTTTTCTAAATTAAAAAAAATTAATAGGTCTGTCATGATATCATCATTTTTTTCTTATTCCCTGTTTGGGGACATTGTTGAGTGTGCTACTAGCAAATCATTTGCTCTTTTTACCTTAGTTTGGTGTTTCCTACAGGTCGTTTACAGAATTTCATGGGAAACTGAGGTTGAGAATTGAATCAGGGAGGTTTAGGAAATATTAAATACAGTTACCCTTCTCTTAGAAATGAGTAATACATCTTAACCCTTTTAAGGTTAGAAATGATCTAAGATTTAAAAACCCTGTTGCCATTTGTTTACCTCCAACTTCCACAAAAGGGTTTGGCTGTGAAATATATATACACACACATATATGTATATATAACAATATATGTATATATGTGTGTATATATATATTTCCAAAACATATATTAACATTCCAGTCATCTTGCTTTAGAAACACAGGAAAAGGTAGCAGTGATGAGGATTGATTATGAAAGAAGGGGATGTGACTTGGCCAAGATAGATTTTATGGGTTAGTTAGAATGTTTGCAGAGTTACTGATTTATTTTAGTAACTTGCCTATTTTCCACTTTGCAGAAACATCAACTAAACCTTTCTTTGTCTTTTGAATTGCATGGCTTGCCAAATTGCGAGATTTTTATGCATGATTTTCCATTGAACATATATAATGTTATTTTGAGTCTGTGAAAAACATGCACTTTGGCACATCTTATTGGATTATTTTTAATTCATAGGAGTTACTTTTCTTGGAGTGAGACATTTAACTGAAAAGGTCATTGCTCAGGAATCACTGCTTTTGCAGATTTTTCTTTTTTCTCAAATGTTTTGAGAAATACTGTTGTCACTTTTAATAGTGATCATGAAAAATGCGTTAAAGTTCAATATTCATAACAACCATATTTAGTTTTTTTTGGCAAATACAAGAATGTTTTATGTTCTTAATTTGAATGTGATATGTATTTTTAATTCTTTATTTTTCAAAACTTAATGAAGAAAAAATTATGATTTGAAAGCTTTTAAGATACTATAATGGAGCAAACAGCCTCTCTTATGCCTGAGTATTTGGTTTGCTTTATTTATGACAGAACATGGAAATATTTTAAAACTAAGATTTGTTGAAAACCCCATATTATTAACATTGTTGTGTTAAATGTATAACTATTGAACTGTCAGTGAAATATGAGACATTTTACCCAGTGACATTTTAAATGAATCTCATTGTAGGGGAAGCCTGTGGGAACACCAGATGCTGGCGCTTATTTCCGTGTGCTTGCAGAGCATGGAGTAGCTGCCTTGTTTACAGCACCAACTGCAATTAGAGCAATCCGTCAACAGGACCCTGGGGCAGCCTTGGGGAAGCAGTACTCTCTGACAAGGTGATGTTGGGATGCATGGGGCAAATGACATTAGAAAGTGCAATCAAAATGAATAAGTGAACATTATATTTTTTTCTGGTACTGCAATACTCTTATAGGAAAAGCCAAAAGATTCGGAGTATTATTAAGAATAACTTGTCTAAATATAATTTTGAAATAGTTGGAATTTTAACTCTGCTTAGAGATGTTAAAATATTATATCATGTTAATTTCAGTCCAAATATTACCAAAATATTACTTTAAAAAATCACTCTTCTTATATTTTCCTTAAAAGGCAAAATGTCAATTGTGATTTAAAATGCACAGATAGATGGATGCAGGTATACTGGCATCTATCTTTTGAAAATAGAAGAATGGGTTAAATGAAGGGACAATATTTGAATGTATGTATACAGATAAAATGTGAAAAATTATAGTCCAAATTAAATATGTTACAAAAGTGAAGAACAAAGAGACTTAGGTAAACACAGAATAATAGTGGGAGATGTCAGGACCACACTGACAGTATTCAACACATCATCGAAGCAGAAAACTAACAAAGATATTTGGGACTCAACGCTCAATCAAATGAACCTGACAGACATCCACAGAGCACTCCACCCAACAACAGCAGAATATTCGTTCTTCTCATCTGCATATGAGAAATACTCTGAAATTGACCATGTGCCCAGCCATAAAGCAAATCTCAACAAATTAAAAAACGTAACAATGACACTCTCAGACCACAATGAAATAAAAATAGAGATTTTAATATCAAGAGGCTCTCTGAAAATCATATGATTACATGGAAATTAAACAATCTACTCCTGGGTGACTTTTGGGTAAACAATGAAATTAAGGTAGAAATCAAGAACTCCTTTGAACTGAATGAAAACAAATGTATAACATACTAGATTCTCTGGGCCATAGCTAAAGTAATGGTAAGAGGAAAGTTTATAGACCGACATGCCCACAAAAAAGTTAGAAAAATCTCAAATTAACAACCTAACATCACACCTCAAGGAACTAGAAAAACCAGAGCAGACCAATCCCAAAGGTACCAGACAAAAGAAAACCAAATTAGATCTGAACTGAAAAAAATTTAGATGCTAAAAAACCATATGAAAGATCAATAAAACCCAAAGTTGTATTTTTAAAGAATAAAAAACCTGATAGGCCACTTGCTAGATAGACTATTTAAAAAAGAGGGAAGATCCGAATAAATACAATCAGAAATGACAAAGGGGACATTAGCACTGACTCAACAGAAATGTAAAAAGTCCTGAGACAATTACAAATACCTCTATGCACACAAAGTAGAAAACCTAGAAGAAATGGATAAATTTCTGAAAACATACAGTCTCTTAAGATTGAACCAAGAGGCCAGATGCAATGGTTCATGCCTCTAATCCCAGCACGTTGAGAGGCCAAGGCAGGTGAATCATGCGGTGGAGACCCCTGGCCAACATGGTGAAACCCCATCTCTATTAAAAATACAAAAATTAGCCAGGTATGGTGGTGTGGGCCTGTAGTCGCACCTACTTGGGAGGCTGACTCAGGAGAATGGCTTGAACCTGGGGGGCAGGTGTTGCAGTGAGCCAAGGTCATGCCATGGCACTCCAGCCTGGCCACAGAGTGGGACTCCATTAAAAAAAAAAAAAAGATTGAACCAAGAAGAAATTGAAACCCTTAATGAACCAATAAGGAGTTCTGAAACTGAATCAGTAATAAAAATCCTACCAACCAGAAAAAGCCCTGCACCAGATGAATTCACAGGTGAATTCTACCAACATAGAGAAGAGCTGGTACCAATCCTATTGAAACTATTTCAGAAAGTTGAGGGGGAGGGATTCCTTCCTAACTCATCCTATAAGGCAAGCATCATTCTGATACCAAACTCTGACAGAGATACAATGAAAAAAGAAAACTTTAGTCCAGTATTCCTAATGAACATAGATGCAAAAATTCTCAACTGAATCCAGCAGCACATCAAAAAGCTAATCCACCATGATCAAGTAGGCTTTACTCCTGTAATATAAGGTTGGTTCAACATATGCAAATCACTAAATGTGATTCATCACATAAACATAACTAAAAACAAAAGCTATGTGATTATCTCAATAGATGCAGAAAAATATATAAATAAAATTTAGTATCCCTTCGTTTTAAAACCCCAAACAAGGCATCAAAGGAACATACCTCAAAACAATAAGACTCATCTATAACAAATCTACAACCAGCAATATACTGAGCAGGCAAAAGTTGGATGGATTCCCCACCACAACAAGACAACGATGTCCACTCTCATCACTCCTATTCAACATCGTTCTGGAAGTCCTTACCAGAGAAATCACTCAAGAGAAAGAAATAAAAGACATCCAGAAGGAAAAGAGGAAGTCAAACTATTTCTCTTTGCAGATAATATGATTCTATACCTAGAAAACCCTATAGTCTCTGCCCAAAGGCTCCTAGATCTGATAAACAACTTCAGTAACGTTTCAAGATACAAAATCAATGTACAAAAATAAGTAACATTTCTATACACCAATTATATCCAAGCTGAGAGCCAAATTTAAAAAAATGCAATCCCATTCACATTAGCAGTGAAACGAATAAAATACCTAGGAATACACCTACAGGGAGGTGAAAGATCTCTACAATTGTAATTACAGAACACTACTGAAAGAAATCAGCGATGATACAAATAAATGGAAAAACATTCCATGCTCATGGTTAGGAAGAATCAATATTTTAAAAATGGTCATACTGCCGAAAGCAATTTACAGATTAAATGCTATTCCTATCAAGTTACCAATAACACTTTTCACAGAAGTAGAAGAAATTATTCTAAAATTTATATGGAACCAAAAAGAGCTCAAATAGCCAAAGCAATTTGAAACAAAAAGAACAAAGCCAGAGGCATTATACTACCTGACTTTAAACTATACTATAAGGCTACATTAACTAAAATGGCATAGTACTGCCTCAGAAACAGACACATAGACCAGAGGAACAGGTTGGAGAACCCAGAAATAAAACTACAGATCTACCACCATCTAATCTTGACAAAGTTAACAATAACAAGCAATTGGGAAAGGACTCCATTCAATAAATGGTGCTAAGATAACTGGCTAGCCATATGCGTAAGGTTAAAACCAGACTCATTCCTTTTACCATACACAAAAATAAACTGAACGTGAATTAAAGACTTAAATATAAAACCTAAAACTATAAAAGCCCTAGAAGAATATACAGGAAATACCATTCTGGGCATAGACCCTGGCAAAAATTTCATGATGAAGACTCCAAAAGTAATTTCAAAAACAAAAACAAAAACAAAAACTGACAAGTGCAATTAAACTAAAAAGCTTCAGGACAGCAAAAGAAACTATCATCAGAGAAAACAGACAATGTAGAGTATTTTTTTAATAATATTTTTTATAATATTTGCCAACTATATATCAGAGAAAGATTTAATATCTGGAATATATAAGAAACTTAAACAATTCAACAAACAAAAACCAAACAATCCCATTAAGAAATGGGCAAAGGACATTGTATTAGTCCATTCTCACATTGTATAAAGAAATACCTGAGACTGGGTAATTTATAAAGAGAAGAGATTTAATTGGCTCATGGTTTTGCAGGCTGTACAGGAAGCATGATGCTGTCATCTGCTCAGCTTCTGAGAAGGCCTCAGGAAACTTGGCAAAGACATGGGATCCACCTAAATGCCCATCAATGGTGGACTGGATAAAGAACATTTGGTACACGTACACCATAGAATACTACACAACCATAAAAAGAATATCATGGCCTTCACAGCAATATGGATGGAGGTGGAGACCATTATCCTACGCAAATTAATGCGGGAACAGAAACCCAAATACTGCATGTTTACTCTTCTAAGTGTGAGCTAAACATTGAGTACGCATGGACACAAAGAAGGGAACAATAGACACAAGGGACTACTGGAGGGTAGAGTGTGGAGGGTCAGAATAAAAAAACTACTCATCAGGTACTATACTCATTACCTGGATTACTTGATAATCTGTACACCAAACACCACAACAAACACTTTATCCATGTAACAAATCTGCACATGTGTACCCTGAACCTGAGATACAAGTTGGAAAAAGCAAAGTGAAGAAAAATATTTTATTTTTGTTTTGTAATAATGTGCTTTGAATAGTCTAGGTGTTTTTCTGCTGGTTTATGGATATATATAAATATATATATATTTATTTTTATTTTTATTTTTTTAATTGAGACAGAGTCTCACTCTGCTTCCCAGGCTTGAGTGCAGTGGCATGATCCTGGCTCACTGCAACCTCTGCCTCCCAGGTACAAGCGATTCTCCTGCCTCAGCCTCCCAAGTAGCTGGAATTACAGGTGCCTGCCACCACATCTGGCTAATTTTTGTACTATTAGTAGAGACAGTGTTTCATCATGTTGGCTAGGCTGGTCTCAAACTCCTGACCTTAGGTTATCTGCCTGCTTCAGCCTCCCAAAGTACTGGGATTACAGGAATGTGCCACTGCGCCAGATCACAGACCTACATTTTTGTTTAATCTTATACATAATCAAAGATAATTATAGCAAGTTGCATCTTCAAGGAGAATGCCAACATCAGTCTCATTGAACCTCTTTGCATTAGTTTACTATCCTAAACTAAAAGAAGAGATTTATAGTTTACTCAAGTCAAAAAGTAGGCTTGATTTAAGGCGGCTTACATTGTATTGTACAAGTGAAATGCCAGAGTATTTTAATTTTATATTTCTGTGGCCCAAGAGAATTAAAATAGATATTAGGCCCTGAATCCCAGTGTCACTGTGACTGCCTGTGAATCATGTTAGAACCAATATCAACAAAGGCCTCTTCAGCTAACATTTCCCAGTGTTAGAAAGACAAGAACAGTAGGATCTCTAAAGCCCTTATCATAATAGCCTACACAGTCAATGTCACTGCGAGAAACTCCTGCAGCCAGGTCACTAAGGCATTTACAGTCATCACTAACACTGATCTCAAGTGGTGAAGCTGTATGGAGACTACACCAGTGCACCCACATAGTACCAGAACCATTGCACTCTGCCCAACTGATGCCCTCCAGCCCATTGTCAGGTGAAAGTTTTTCCCTATGAAAGTCATTATCTGAAGTTTGGAAGAGGAGACTGTAACAGAAGATGCACAAGCATTAATGTGGGAATACCAGAAACACGAAAACACAAGGGAACATGCTGCCACCAAGGGAACATGAGAATTTCCCAGTATCTGACCCCCAAATTTACAGAAATGTGTGAATTTATTGAAAAGGAAATTAAATTAATGATCTTAAGAAAACCAAGAGAGACATAATACAATACAAATAGAAAATTCAATGAAATCAGCAAAAGAATTCATGATCTGAACGACAACTTCAACAAAGAAATAGATATCATAAAGAAGAACCAGAAATCTTGGAGCCAAAGATTTCAATCAATTAAGCAAATAAAAAATACAATTGAGAGCTTTAATAGTAGACTAGATAAAGCAGAAAAAGAATCTGTGAACCTAAAAATCAGTCTTTTGAAATGACTCATTCATGGGAAGAAATGAAAAAAGAATGAAAAGGGGTGAAGACAGCCTGTGAGATTTATGGGACATCATTAAGTGAAGAAGTATTGCATTATGTTATTTAAGAAGTGAAGTGACAGAGAAAGAGACTAACAGCTTATTTAATGAAATGCATTCTGAAAAATTCTGAAAACTTAGTAAGTCTTGGGAGAGATATGGATATTCAGACCCCTAAAGCTCACAGATCCCAAAATAGATTAATCTAAAGAGGCACATTATAATTATATTATCAAAAGTTATAAACAGAATTTTAAAAGCGACAAAGAAAAGCATCAAATTACATATAAGGGAATTTCTATGGACCATCAGCAGATTTCTCAGTAGAAGCCTTGCAGGCCAGGGTAGAATGGCATGGTGCTGAAAGGAATAAGAATAAAATAAAAAACAAAACTGCTAACCAGACATGCTGTCCTTCAGGAATTAAGGATAAATAAAGCATTTCACAAATAAACAAAAGCTGAAGGAATTCATTATCACTAGACCTGCCTTATAAGAAATATTTGAGGAAGTCCTTCAGGGAGAAAGAAAGGAAAGATTATTACTAACATGAATACATACGAAAGTATAAAACTTTGTTCTAGAGGTAATGGTGGTGCATAAATCATATATACACCTAGTATGAAGGTTAAAAGTCAATTAATTAATTAATAATAGCCAATATGTTGGTTAGAAGCACACAATGTAAAAAGATGCATATTTTGACATCAAAAACAAATTGTGTATCAGGAGGAGCATAAAAATCTAGAGATTTTGTACGCAACAGAAGTTAAGTTTTTATCAGATTAAAAAAGTGCATTACATCTATAAGATTGTAACCAACCAACTTAGCTTCAAACTGCATTTTAAACTGTTTTTCTTTCTTTCCTCTTTTCTCCCCAGTCTCAGGACACAGTGTTGAGACAAATTACAAATGCATTTTCTAGAATGTGCTGTGAACCTCCATTCTCTTTCCCTTTCCCACTTTATCCTCCTATGCCTTATGCACATTTATTTACCTAAATGCTTGTCAAATGCACCTCATGCTCACTTATTTGGTCACGTATTTTTCTTAGAAGCTTCAGGACATGAATACTGACACAGAACAGACACCTCCAGAATTCTCTCCCCATGCAGGCCACCAAAAATTGTAACTGGCAAAGGGTCCAGCTGCTCACTGCTTGTAGAAAGAAGCCAAAATAACAAGAGTGAGGTGTGATAAAATGAGAGGAGACTTTATTATCCATGCTAGCAAGGGGAAGAGTGGAACATTTTTTGGAAGAATTCCACCCACTTTTCCCCTTGTTAGTGCAGATAATTAAAACTCCTCTCTTTTTATCACACTTCGTTCTCGTGATTTTGGTTTCTTTCTACAAGCGGCAAACAGCCGGAGCCTTTGCTGGTTACAAGAGGTTTTATGTAAACCTCACGGCAACCACAAAACAAAAATCTACAGCAGAGACACAAATGATAGAGAGAAAGGAATCAAAGCTTAGCACTACAGAAATTATCAAATAACAAAGGTAGACAACAAGAAAAGGGAAAAGGAACACAGAAGCTACAAAATAACCAGAAGATAAATAAAATGGCAGTAGTAAGTTCTTACCTATTAATAATAACTTTGACTGTAAACAGATTTTGTTCTCTAACCAAAATCATGTAGTTGCCGAATGGATTAAACAAGTTCCACCGAGGTGACCCACCTAAACCTTAAGGACACATATAGGCTGAAAGTAAAAAGATGGAAGAGGAACGTGCATGCAAATGGAATCCATAAGAGAGCAGTAGTGGCTATACTTACATCTGATAAAATAGACTTCAAATCAAAAGCTGTCACAAGAGACACAGGTCATTCGTTAATGATAAAAGGGTCGTTCATTAAGATAACTCAACCACCATAAATATGTATACACCCAATATTGGATGAGCTAAATATATAAAGCAAATTTTAATGAACATGAAAGGAGAAATAGATAGCAATACAATATGGTACTTCAAAATCCCACTTTCAACCATGAATAGATCAAACAGACAGAAAATTAATAAAGTGATACTGGACTTAAATTGAACTTTTGACAAAATTGCCCCGACAGGCATATACAGAACTTCACTTCCAGCAGAAGCAGAGTCCTTATTTTCCTCTAGTGTACACAGAACGTTCTCCAGGATAGACTACATGTTAGACCACAAAAAAGCCATAACAAACTTAATAAGACTGAAATAATATTTAGTATAATTTTAGACCACAATGATATGAAACTGTAAGTTAATAACAGGAGTAATCTTGTGTAGTTCACAAATATGTGGAAATTAAACATCATGCTCTTGAACAATCAATGGGTCAAAGAATAAATCAAAAGAACAATTTAAAAATATCTTGAGGCAAATGATAATGGAAACACAATATGCCAAAACTTGTGGGATGCAGAAAAAGCAGTTCCAGGAGGAAAATTTACAGCAGTAAGTGCCTACATTTAGAAAGAAGAAAGACCCCAAATAAATATTCTAACATTACCCCTCAAGGAATGCAAAACAAATAACCAACTAACCAAAAATTAGCAGATGGAAATAATAAATATCAGAACAGCAATAAATCAAATAGAGAAGAGAAAAATCATAAAAATAATTAAGAAAACGGAAGTTTACTTTTTGAAGAACAACAACAAAATTTACAAACTCTTAATGAAAACACTCAAATAAATAAAATCAAAAATAAAAGTGAAGAAATTCTAACAGTCTTCTCAAAAATAAAGAGTGTCATAAGGGAATATTATGAACAATTATATGCCAACAAATTGGATAAACTAGAGAAAATGGATAAATTCCTAGAAAAATATGAGCTACCAATATTGAGTCAATTAAAGTGATTTAAGAAGTAATCAAAACCCTTTCCACAAAGAAAAGCCCAAGACCAGATGATTTTAGAGCTGAATTTTACCAAACATTCAAAGAATAATTTATGTCAATATTTCCAAAACTCTTCTGAAAAATAAAGCTAGAAGTGTACTTCCAGACACATTTTATGAGGCCAGCATCGTTCTAACACCTAAGTTAGATAAAGATATCACAAGAAAACTATGGTTAATTTTTCTGAGGAAAATTCATGCAAAAATTCTTAGTAAAGTATTATCAAAACAAATTCAACAACACATGAAAAGATTATACATTGTGTTCATGTGAGATTTTTCCATGGCATGCAAAACTGGTTTAACATACATAAATCTATCAGTGTGATACATCACATTAACAGGATCATCCTAATTGACATAGAAAAAGCATTCAACAAAATCCAACATCCTTTCTTGATAAAAACCTTCAACAGTCTAGGTATAGAAGGAATGTTTATAATAATAAAGACTTCATGAAAAAACCACAGCTAACATTATAATCACTGGAGAGAACTGAAAGCTTTTCCACTAAGATCTGGTAAGGCAAGGATGCCCACTCATGCCACTTCTATTCAACATAATACTGGAACACTAGCAAGAACAATCAGACAAGAAAAAGAAATAAAATGTATCTAATTTGAAAAAGAAGAAATAAAAGTATCTCTATTTGCAGATGATGTGGTCCTATATACAAAAAGTTCCAAAGATACCACAAAAAAGTTATTACTAATAAGTGAAATCACTAAATTGTGGAATACAAAATCAGCATACAAAAATCAGTGTCTTTTTCATACAAAAATAATGATCTAACTGAAAAGAAATCAAGAAAAGCCCCATATGCAATAACATTGAAAAAATAAAATAAAATACCTTGGAATAATTTTAACCAAAGAGGTGGAAAACTATATTGGTACTGTAAAACTATACATTAAAACTATAAAATATTGATGAAAGAAATGGAAGAAAACACAAATAAATGGAAAGGTAGCCAATTGCTCATGGATTGGAGGATTTAATATTATTAAAATGTCCATGCTATCAAAAGCAATATACAGATTCAATGCAATCTCTATCAAAATCCAAATGGCATTCTTCACGGAAATAGAAAAATTATCCTAAAATATGTATGAAAACATAAAAGACCCCAAGAAGGCACAGCTATTCTGAGAAAGAACAACAAAGTTGGAGGCATCACATTTCCTGATTTAAAAGTATATTACAAAGCTGTAGTAATTAAAGCAGTAGCTTACTGGCATGAAAATAAAAACATAGATCACTGTGGCACAGGACAGAGAGCCCAGAAATAGATCCAAACATATATGGTCAACTAAGTCTTGACAAGCACACCACGAAGACACAATAGGGAATAGTAGTCTCTTTAATAAAAGGTATTGGTAGAACTGGGTTTCCAGATATAAAAGAAGGAAATTAGATCCTTAACCTACATCATACACAAAAATCAACTCAAAATCGATAAAAAACCTAAATATAAGACCAGAAATGATAAAACTTGTAGAAGAGAACATGGGGGAAAAGTTTCTGGCTGTTGGACTTGGCAATGGTTTTCTGTATATCATATCAAATGCTCAAGTCGCAAAAGCAAAAATAAATAAATGGAATTACATGAAACTAAAAAGCTCTGCACAGCAAAGGAAATAGCTAACAAAAAGAAACAGCTGCCTATGAAGTGGGAAAAAATATTCACAACTCATATATCTGATAAGGGGTTAATATCCAAAATTTTATAAAGAACTCATAGAGCTCAATTGTGGAAAAACAAATAACCTGATCAAAAAATGGGCAAAAGACCTGGATACAGATTTCTCCAAGGCATAAAAATAGCCAACACGTATATAGAAAGGTATTCAACATCATTAGTTATCAGGGTAATGCAAATGAAAACTGCTATGAGATGTCACCTCATATCTATTAGATACTATTATCAAAAAGTCAAAAGATAACAAATGTTGATAAAGGTGTGGAGTAAAGGAAACTCTTGTACTCTGTTCTTGGGAATGTAGATTGTTACAGCCATTTTGGAAAACAGTATGGAGGTTTCTAAATAAATTAAAAATAGAACTACCATATGATCTAGCTATCCGTCTTCTGGGTATATACTCAAAGGAAATGAAGTCACCACCTCATAAACATATTTGCATTCCCGTGTTCATTGTGGCATCATTCACAATAGCAAAGAGATAGAAACAACCTGTGTCTGTCGATGCACAAATGGATAAAGAAACTGTGATACACATATACAATGGAATATCATTTTGTTCTAAAAAAGAGTAAGATTTTGTCAGTTGCCACGACATAGATGAAGCTGGAGACACTACATTGTTAAGTAGGTCAGACAAAGAAAAATATTACATCATCTCATTTATATATGGAATTTTAAAACAAAAAAATAAAAAATACAGATATAGAGAAGAAAACCATGGTTTCCAGGATTTCCCAAGAAGGGGGAAAATGAACAGATATTCAGATAAACAGGTCAGAGGATACAAAGTAGCAGGTGTGTAGGATGAACAAGTCTAGAGATCTAGTGTACAACATATAACTTTCCAACTTTAGCAACCACCATTATTAAAATTAAACAAGAAAATGTACAAGCAAAAATGAAATTTCTTCATAAAGTTACCAATATTTCTTTCTAAAAAGCTCTTGGAGATACCCTGTGTCTTATCTACTGCACAAATATGAGCTCATATTCAGAGCTAACACTCCGGTTAGAATGATAAAATGGCAATGCCTGTATGTTTGGCTATCTTTGAGTTTGTGGTGGAGTTGCATATAAGCATTTCAGATATCCAGCTCTCATTACTAAATCTTTCTTTGTTTTTTGTTTTTTTGTTTGTTTGTTTTTTGTTTTTTTTTTTTTTTTTGAGACGGAGTCTCGCTCTGTCACCCAGGCTGGAGTGCAGTGGCCGGATCTCAGCTCACTGCAAGCTCCGCCTCCCGGGTTCATGCCATTCTCCTGCGTCAGCCTCCCGAGTGGCTGGGACTACAGGCGCCCGCCACCTCGCCCGGCTACTAAATCTTTCTTTATTCAGCTACCAATTATCACAATAGTGGTCAAATCAGACAAGTAAATAATATGAACCCATTTTGTGAAAAAAATAAAAATTATAATTTATACATGTTAGAAAAGTGTTACCTCTCTCTGTCTGTTTCCTATATTTTAAAGCAACAAGGGTTGTTTGAGTTTATTTTTATCCCTCTGGTGCTTAGAATAAAAATTTTGGTTTAGGAGGAAGATTTTTATTAAACTGAGTCAGCAAGTTGAGGCTGATAATAGAGAAATGATTGCTATCTTGTTTGTATATGTATGACTCAAGGTTACACAGGTAAGCCTAAAGCTACATAAATATGAATGTGCCCAACTCTGCAATGATTTTAAATCCCATAACGATGTAGAAAACAGGAAAGCAAGTTAGAAGGATGACATTATTGCTAAGCAAATTTGAGGACAGGATACCGCTAAAGGGAAGTAAATTATATTCACTACCTAAAAAAACTTACACTTTTTTATTTAGCATTTTTTGAATTTAGAGATATTCAGAGTATCTCTTCTGTGATACGCTTGATAAAAGATATTGAAAAGTGTTGTTATTGAACAAACCTAAAAATTTAAAGATGATATATATCTCTGTTAGGTTAGTAAATAATGAAACCGATCTAGCCTTAGGAACATGAGAATTTTCACATATTATATCAAAATAATATTTATGGTTCCAAGTTTATGTCATTGCTTTAAAAAGTATTTTCATATGAAGTAGAAGTAATTTAACAGGGAACTCTGTGTACATTTATATTTCAACTTTTATTGAGTTATACATACAGAAAAGAACATAAATCAGAATTTTAAAAGTTATAATTACTACAAAGTGAACACATCCATTGAACACATCCAGATCAAGAAATAGCACATAACCTGCATCCCAGAAGCCCTCTCTTTTGTCCTTTCCCAACCATGTCTCTTCCTGGCTTCCCAAAAATATGCCTTATCCTGACCTGTATCACTATATATTAGTTTTGCTTGATTTTTTGAACTTGATATAAATGGACTCATACAGAATGTATTCTTTGTTTCCTGGCTTCTTTCATTTTGTTAATGCCTTGAACTTCATCCAGAAAGTGGCAGTCAAAGTGGTTCTTGCATTTTGATTGCTGATTAGATCACTCTTCATGAGTATTTCAGTTTATTTACCTATTTTTCAGTTGAAATAACTTTTAATGTTATTGTTTTAAGTTGGCAGATACAGTGATACATTTACTCTGTACAACATGATGTTCAATTCCAAAGTATAGATACATTGTAGAATGACTAAACCTAGCTAATTAACACATGCATTACCTTACATAGTTCTCATTTTTGTGGTAAGAACACTTTACATTTATTCTCTTAGCATTTTTCAGAAATAATATATTAACTTTAGTCATCATGTTTTACAACAGATCTCTTGGAGTTATTCCCCCTATTTCACTGAAATTTTGTAGCCTTTGACCAATATCTCCCAACTAACCTCTCCCCGTCCAACCACCATAGCTACTGGTAACCACCATTCTATTCTCTAACAGATCAGCAGTTGAATGCTTTTCTGGTTGTTTCTGATTTTTTGACTCTTATACAGTTGCGGCATTAATAATACATGTCTTTTTGGTGTCCATACACGTATATTGCTGTTGAGCATATGTAACTAAAGTATAATGGCTACATTACAGGGTATGTCAAACAGTTTTCCAAGGTTTTCACCAATTTACACACTCACTTGCAGTGTGTGATTGTTCTAGAGTTTCCATGTCTCCACCAGAAGATGGCATTTTCAGTATTTTAAATTTTGGCCATTCTGATTGTCATGTAGTGATATCTCATTATCATTTAATTTGCATGTCAAGGTTATTAATGAGGTTGATCACCTTTTAATAATTGTTTGGTCATTGAAAGATCCTCTTTTATAACATGCTTATTCAAGTCTTTTGCAAATTTTATTTTCTCTTTCTTGTTAATTTGTAGGAGTTTTTCATACTTTATTTTGGATCCAAGTCCTTTACTGACTTATGTGTATTATAAACAATCTTCTCCAACTTCTGACTTAAATTTTCCTTTTACCATCACAATGGTGACTTCTGATAAAAAGATGTGCCTTCTTATCAATAGTTTTCTTTTTGATTACTGCTTTTCAAGTCTTATTTAAAACATAGGTGTTGTTCCTGAATTTCATTTTCTAGAAATTTTATTGTTCATTTTACCTTTCATACTTACAACTATAATCTATCTGGAATAGATTTGTGTGTATGACATTAAGTAAGAGGCGGAGTTTTATTTTTTCCTTATGTATATCCATTTGATCAATTTCTATTTATTTAAATGGCCGTCCTTTTCTAACTGCCGTGCAGCAACACCTTTGTTATGACAGTGCCTACAAATACCTGGTTTGTTTCTCAATTCTACTCTGTGCCATCGGCCTACTTGTCTGTATTCACATTACTCTTACATTGTCTTTATCACTATACATTTGTAACAGATCTTTATCTACTATTTTGTTTTGAATATTCTTGGCCTGTTTTATTTCTAAACAAACTTTACTATCAGCCTAGCAGTTTTAAACACACACACATAAGGAGAGATAGAGAGTTTACAGATTGATACAGTGAAAATGTCCGTGTTAACATGTATATCTCCTTGTTTATTTAGGACTTTAATTTCTCTCATTAATTATTTTTGACTTACTGTGTGAAAATCTTGCATATCTGTTTATATTTAAGAAATTTTACTTTTATGCTATGGTCAATGGTATTATTTATACTTGCATTATTTGGTCCTAATATAACAACATGTAACTATTTTTGTATAATAACCTACTTTCTGAAGATCTTCCCCAAGTTACTTATTAATTGTAGTAGTTTTAATGTATATATGTATGATTGTATTATGTACAGAGTCATGTAGTTTGAGAAAAGTATCTATTTTATTTCTTCTTTTATGCCGCTTATTTCTTTTTTTTAACTTTATTCCTAGGATCCTCCAGTAAAATATTTAATTGAATTGGTGGCAAAGCTCATTTTTGTCTCATCCAGATTATCAGGAAGAAAGCTCTCAATATTCATTATTAAGAAAAATGATTTTAGCATTTTTGTTATTAACATATTATTTGTTTGGAGTAAAGCTATCAAATTAACAAAGTTTCTATTTTTGATGTTTGGGATTTTATCTATGTTTTTTCTTCATATTCTGATAACCATATGACTTTTCCCCCTCTTATTCTATTAGGAGTTAATGTGGTGAATTACAGTGACTGATTTTTTAAGTGTGAAATCATTCTTACAATCTTGAAATAAATACATCTCGGTTAATATATTATGCTTTTTAAATATAGCTGAATTTAATTTGCTGACATTTTATTGAAGATTTTTTTTTAGTAGACCTTGTTTTTAGAGCAATTTTAGGTCACAGCAAAATCTCGTGGAAAGTTCAGAGCTTCTATATAGCTTATGTTTTCACGCATGCACAGCCTCCCCTACTACGAACATCTCACATTAGGGTTGTATCTCCTTTAAAATTGATGGACCTAGATTGATACCTCATTATCATCCCGAATCCATAATTTAAATACATTTTCATTCTTGGTATTGAACATTCTATGAAGTTTAGCAGAAGTATTATGACATGCATCCATCACTATGGCATGGTTTTACCTGCCCTAAAAATATTCTGTGCTCCACCTGTTACCCCCCTTCCTTTCTATAGTTGGGGATTTCTTTAAAACCTAGGGTTTTAATCAAGATTGATCTCTTATTTTCCTTTCTTATACTCTCACTAGTTTTGGTTTCAGGGTTTTGCTTGTCTCATAAAATGGGCATGAAAGGCCTTTTCCCCACTATTATCTGGAAGATTTTATGTACAATTGATTTTATTTAAATGTTTTGAAGTATTTAAAAATCAAATAAAACTCTCTGGGCCAGAAGTGACATTATGGGAAGGTTTTTAAGTTATGAATTCAATTTCCTGTTGATGCAAACTGCTTCTTAAATCTGTGACTTGATATCTTTCACTTATTTTTGAAACTTTTCCGTCTCTTCAAATACTTCTTCTACTTTATTTTCCCTTCTTAAACTTTGACACTTTAATAACACATATGTTAGAACTTTTTACCATATCACCTATATTTCATAGGCTCTATTTGATGATTTTTCTGCTTTTTTTCACAGTTGCAGTTAGATGATTTTATTGTAAACTGTATTTTGGGTTTCAAATCCTCTGTCTAGTTGTATCTAAACTTTCATCGAGTTTATAATTTCTTAACATTTTTTGGTTTAAATATTATCATTTGATTCTTTATTATGATTTCCAGTTCTCTGCTAATATTCTATGTATATTTCCTGAACATATTCATCCGAGTTATATTGAAGTCTATTAGTGATAGCAAAAGCACCTGATTTTATATGTTTTTCTAATGTCTCTTTTTTTCTCTTGAGTGTCTAATCATATGGTCTTGTCTTCCATTATATCACCGTTATAAGAAAATAGCTATTTTGGACAGGCGCGGTGGCTCATGCCTGTAATCCCAGCACTTTGGGAGGCCGAGGCAAGTGGATCACTTGAGGTCAGGAGTTCGAGAACAGCCTGGCCAATGTAGTGAAACCCCATCTCTACTAAAAATACAAAAATTAGCTGGGCATGGTGGCGGGTGCCTGTAATTCCAGCCACTCGGGAGGCTGAGGCAGGAGAATGGCTTGAATCCAGGAGGCGAGGTCGCAGTGAGCTGAGATTTCACTCTTGCACTCCAGCCTGGGCGACAGAGCAAGACTCCACCTCAGTAAAAAATAAAATAAAATAAAATAAAATAAAATAAAATAAAATAAAATAAAAACGAATACAGAAAAAAGAAACTAGCTGTTTTGAGATACCGGATGTTTTCATATCCCCACAGAGTGATTCTTATTCTGACAGGCAATTGTCTTAAGGGAAGATCACTTATGTTCAATTAGGAATGGAGCTGATTTGAAGCTAGACTCCAGTATTTGAGAGGCTTGGTTTCTTTCCAGTTTACCTCCATTATTAGGTACACCTCTTCAGGTGTGCAAACTGAATGTCTGGGTGTTCTATGTCACCTTTTTTCCATTGTGAATTTTAAATTTCAATTTTCCTTTCCCAAGAAATTATTATGACTGGATTTGCCATTTAGTTTCAACGCCTGTCAGTCAGTCACATAGTTTTTGTTCGGTTTCCCAGCACTTCAATTACTGTTTCCAATTAACAAGTGTCCCAAGAAGGAAAGCAGTAAGACAAGCAGTCTTGTGTCTCTGTGTTTTTTCTCTTTGGGCTTTTGATGTCTTAAGTGCTATTACCTTTGAGTTCTCTGATGTATTCAAAAGATACTTCATTTTTATATTTTTCCAGTTTGTTTGGTTGTACTTGAGAAAAAGAGAGAGATAAAGGGTTGTGCTTGAGAAAAAGAGAGATAGAGAGATGAGAGAGAGAGAGAGACACTGCTGGGCAAAATGCTAGTCAGCCATTGACAGAAGAGTCAAATACATGTGTAATATTAACACTAGCATCTTTACATTTTAAAAGTGAATTCTAATGGGAACAAATAGAAGAAAATTGAATGTAGGGAAAATGAAGATAACCATAGGGATATTGATGGCAAAAAATAATGATAATCTGTCATGTGAACTAGAAGTCAATGAGGCATCACTGAAATAATCTATTTTAATTTAACATCTGTTGGCACAAGTGAAGAGTAATTTTTGCTTATTTGGTAGTTTACGGACCTTGAAGGAAATATTCACTTTCATTTTTTTTTTTTTTTTTGGTCCTCACTTTATTCACTGAAAATTCTTCATCAGATTTGTCTTTAGCTTTTTATTCATTTCTATTTTTGACTAAAATTAATTTGACAGCATTATCATTTTTCCATTTCCCTTTTTGCTTAATTTTCAGCTTCATTTGAGTCTTGAGTTATGTTCAGTTTTATATAAAATTAGGGAAAGGTGCATAGGTCTCATGCCCATTCATTTTCTCTCCTCTCCTTTTTTTCTATTCTGGATATTATTATTTTGTTTAGTTTATAGTATTATAGATTTTAAAGTAGATAAACCTTTCCATGTGTTACCATCATCAGAAATTATCTACACACTTAATAGTCAATAATAATCTAGGACAGCACTCCAATAAACTGATCTCTGCAATATGATAGGCACATGTGATTATTAAATTCTTGAATTGGATTAGTATTACTGAGAAATTTATATTGCACTTTTTTTTTTTTTTAATTTTAACTAATTGAAATTTTAAGGGAGGCCGAGGCAGATGGATCACAAGGTCAGGAGATGGAGACTCATCCTGGCTAACACAGTGAAACCCTGTCTCTACTAAAAATACAAAAAATTAGCCAGGCGTGGTGGTGGGCACCTGTAGTCCCAGCCACTAGGGAAGCTGAGGCAGGAGAATGGCGCGAACCCGGGAGGCGGAGCTTGCAGTGAGCCGACATCGCACCACTGCACTCCGGCCTGGGCAACAGAGCGAGACTCCGTCTCAAAAAAAAGAAAAAGAAAAACTTAAATGGCCACATGTGGCTAGTAGCTACTATATTGTACAGTCCGATCTAGAGCATATATAATTAACTTAGGTAAATTTACCATACAGATGGCCCAGATTACTCTATAAAAATGTCAATTTTAACTTTTTAAAATGTGTATTTACACAAGATATATTTATGAATTTTCCACTGTAGGCATTTATTCCTTTGTATTATTAATAAAATAATGTCAAGTCATTAATGAGGAATTTAACTGTTGAAAAGGTTACTATTTTTTTTCTTTTTCTTTTTTTTTTACAAAAGTTTCAAGGAAGTATCGTACTTTCTTGAAACCATAAGAAGATACCTGATGCCTAGGACAACTGTAAAATACAGATTTATACTAAGATTTGTTGTTTCAATTATTATCATGGTTACAAAAAGAGCAAATCACTTAGTATAGTTTTGTTTACTAAAAGGAATTGAGAGTTAAATTATATTTGATTAAATATTTATGAGATTTTATTGTTTCATCAATTATATCTTATTTCTAAATTTTATTTAGATTTGTATTCTGTTTATGTTCATTAGTATTATACAATTAGCAGTCTGTAATTGATAAAATAACAATAACTTTTTTATAGTTTGAGGAATTTTAATACAAAAATAAATGGATAGTTTCTGGCATATTTAGCGAAAGAAGTCATCAATATTACTTTGACATTTTTCTAAACCACTAATTATCTCACAATTTTTCCTTTGCATTCAATACATAGTAAAGTGATTTTAATGGAAATGGAAGGGATTTTTCTGACTTTCAGAGAAGAAGCCACTATTATCATCCATTGTGGAATATTGTACCTTTCAATTTATTAGTGCCAGCATGACGATTGCTATAATAATGATATTAAAAATAGCAGTAAACAAGTTTAGGAAGAAAAGCAATAGGAATATACTACAAAAACATAATAATAAATACTATGTTTTAAAATATATAATAGTCAAATTTGCCATCAAATAAGAGCTCAGTGCTAATGCATGGTTTATTATTATAATCAATTACTTAGATTAATTGTAGTGTATGTGATGAAGGATGGGGGATAGCCAAAAAATATTACAACTTGCAAAAATGCTGGTAACATCAAGATATCAGCTGTCCCTTGGTTTGCTAAAAAATCTATATTTTAATTTTTTAATTGACAATGTTGTACATTACATTTTCAATAGTGAATATTTTTGAAATTCTCAATCTCTAGTTTCATATATAAGCCAAAGACATGGGCATTTGAACCATCTAGAGTTCTTTAAACTAATTTATGGCTTAACAGGCATTGGAAATGTGGTATTAATACCTATAACATTATTCGTTTTGGCTGCTCTTTGCCTGCACTGCTGGGATCAGCCAAACCTATCATTTTATAAATTTTAATGTGTTATCTAAATGCGTAATGTCTTTCATCACAGGAGTTTTCTAAAATATCAGAAAAGTGTTTGAATAACATATGATTAAAAACATGACCCTATTTTACAGTCCTAAGATTATCAACATTATGGCCTTTATATTTTTCATTTTGTCTTGTTTTTACATAGCATTTAAAGTTATAGGTGTGTCCACCTCATTATTATTATTATTATTATTATCATCATTATTATTTTAGACAGTAACCGGCTTAATTCATTTTATTTTTCTTGTATAAAAACCGTATGTTGTAGCCACAGCTGGAGCCTGGGTCCGCTGCATGGAGACTCTGGTGTGGGTCTTGACAAGGTGGTCAGTGAATTCCTGATAGGGAGACTTGGTAAATACAGTTTCCTTCCAGAGGTCAGAGGTCAGGTAGCTGTGGGTCTTAGAGATGGCATCAAAGGTGGCCTTGGCGAAGTTGCCCAGGGTGGCAGTGCAGCCCCGGGCTGAGGTGTAGCAGTCATGGATGCCAGCCATCATGAGTAGCTTCTTGGGCACAGGCGCTGAGATGATGCCAGTGCCCCTGGGTGCAGTGATGAGGCGCACCAGCACAGAGCCGCAGCGGCCTGTCACCTTGCAAGGGACGGTGTGGGGCTTGCCGATCTTGTTCCCCCAGTAGCCTCTGCGCACGGGGACAGTGGAGAGTTTGGCCAGGATGACGACCCCACGGATGGCGGTGGTCACCTCCTTGGAGCACTTAACACCCAGGCCAACGTGGCCATTGTAGTCCCTGATAGCAACAAACGCCTTGAACCTGGTGCGCTGGCCAGCACGGGTCTGCTTCTGCACCGGCATAGTCTTCAAAACCTCGTCTTTGAGAGAGGCCCCCAAGGAAAAGTCAATGATCTCAGATTCCTTAATGGGCAGGGAGAAGACGTAGATCTCCTCCAGGGACTTGATCTTCATGCCCTTGACCAAGCGGCCCCGCTTGGTGACGAGCATCCACTCCTTATCCTCGCCCTTGCCTCCGTGAGCTCCGTGGCCTCGGCCCAGGCCCCGGCCCCGGCCCCGGGCCGTCCACGGCCGCGACCCCGGCCCAGGAGGCCACTGCCAAAACCTCCGCGGAAGCCACCGCGGTTCCCCATCCCAGGGCCACCAGGGCCTCCGGCCCCCCCGCTGCCCCGGCGTCATCCGCCATTTGGTGTTTTCTCGGTGAAGTCAACCTCATTTTAAACATTAAAACTTTACACTAATCTTTATTATACTTTAACCTACTTTAATCATTTAATGTTTAAACAATTTTTTCATTCTGTTGTAACAATTCTCTCAGATGAGGTCATTTTGGTCATCAAATTTTAATCTCAAATTACAAATACATACATTTGATTACTTAAATTTATCTCAAATTGCAAATGTATATGTAGTTTGTCAAAAAATTGTGTGCTTTTTTTCCCCTAGTCTCTGCCTCTTATTCATTCCCTTCCTTGCTCTCCCATTTTCGCCCTTACTTTTTATCCCCCTTCTTTGTTCTCAAAGGCTTAAAGATTACCCTAGCAGCATTGCATACTGTTAGTGGATACTCACAAAAATTATTCAAATAATTTCTTAACAAAGACTAGTAATAGGTTACTCTCCTATCTGAAATTTAAAATAATGCTTCTGTGTCTATATCAGAACATGTAAATTTTACCTTTGGCATTTATTGTGCTAAAGAACTGCTCCTAGATAATTTTGAATATGCAGTGGAGAAATATACAAGTGGGCAGCTACTCAAATATTATTTTTGACAGTGGATTGTACCATTATGTGAAGTCCTATAACAATGCCTAATTATTAAACCAATCATACTTTAAATTTTGGAAATCTGTTGAGATAACAGTTTACTTATAAAACGTTAAGTAATAGATTGTCTTAGCTGCATTCCTGCATCATCCAGGCCAGTGTAAGAATTCTGTTGCTTCTTCAGAAAGTCATGGTCTGCCTCTACACTGTCCCATATGGTAGCCTCTGGCCTCATGTGGTTATTGAACTCTTGAAATACCCTCACATGGCTATTGAGCTCTTGAAATGTGGCAAACCCGATTTGAGATTTGGTATTAAAAAAAGACTGGAAGATCTCACAAGTAATTTTCATATTCATTGCGTGTTGAAATAATAACATTTGAGATATATGAATTTTAACAAAATATATTATTAGAGCTAATTTGACCTTATTCTTCTTTTTTCTCTGAATGTGGCTACTAGAAAATTTTAAACTAGATATATTTCTTGGATTTGTAGCTAACATTATATTTCCATCGAACCATACCAATGTATTAGCCCATTTTGCATTGTTGTAAGGAATACCTGAGGCTGGATAATTTATAAAGAAAAGAGATTTATTTCGGCTCATGGGTCTGCAGACTGTACAAGAAGCACAGTGCCACATCTGCTTCTGGTGAGCCCTCAGAAAGCTTACAATCATGGTTGAAGACTCAGGGAGAGCAGGCATCTCACATTGCAAGAGAGGAAGCAAGAGGGAGGAGACGAGGTGCCTGGCTTTTAAAACCAGCTATCATGTGAACAAGTAGAGTAAATGAGAACTCACTTATTACCATGGGGAGGACACCAAGACTCTCCACTAGGCCCCACCTTCAACACTGGGTGGGGGGGTCACATTTCAACATGAGATTTGGAGGGAACAGATATCCTAACTATATCACCAATTTAGTTCATCCTCATGGCTCCAACTACATTATTGCAAAAAAAGTAATAAGATAATTTTACTCTCTGAATATCTTTATTCAGCAGACTTTTTTTTTCTTTTCTCAGAAAACGAGTGTGGATCTAGTAATAGCACATTGGATGTTTTATCACAATTTAACTAAAACCTCTTCTGACATCCTTATAGATACAAAGGTATCATCTTCTATAGATGAAAATTACCATGAATAATTCTAGGTGATTGCACTTCATTTATCATTTATCATCATTTATCAGTGATTCATTTATACTCAAAAATTAATTATTGTGTATTTTCAATAGCTGTTTATAACCTCTATTTTCTGTAGAATAATTAAACTGTTACTTTTTTTCTCACTACTGCGGTCAAATGCACCTTCAGGGCCAAGATTATCTATAAAAGTTAGGGAAGATGTTAAAGTAAAATTGGTGACATGAGAACTTGACAATTTTGTTTGTTTTGTGGCCCATCTTCTATTGAAGTTCATGCTATCTCTTTGTAATACCATGTCCCCACTCTTCAGACCTCCCTTTAGCCTATTTAATCAACAAGTCACAGACTTTCATTTTACTCTCCACCTCTGTGATCCTTGAGTGATTTTTAATACTATCTTGAAGAGAATCCTTCTATCAAAATACTCTTATTTCCCTCTGTGTCTTCCACTGTTAGACTTCAGCTACCATAAATACTATCATCCTTCAGAACAGACAGGTTTTCAGGATCTCTAAGTTTGAAATTGCCTTCTGCCCATAATGATGCCCTGTTTTTCTTACCTTGCTTTCATTTTCATCAAACTTTTTCTTATGTGACTTCCAGTCATTTACCTCACTATTTTTCCTTGTAGTTTTCTTTTATTCTGGTTATTGCTGCCTTGCTTCCTATAATTCCTGCCTATTCTAGAGTTTCCAGACAGCTTTTCCAGCATTGATTTCCCACCCCTTATATCACACCCCAATCTGTGCTATCCCTGGTTAGCCTCCCAGGTCACTGATTGAGTCCATAAAAAAACAACTGGCTGTTCTCAAGTCTTTTCACATTTATGTTGTACACTGAAAATATCCTAGAATAGTAATTCCAGAATTTTGCTCTCCTTAAGTCACTGTTTTTTCTCAATTTCCACACTCTTAGAAACCAACATGCCTCCTCTTTTACTTAGAAGAATAAGTCAAACCGGTGTTTATTTTGCTAACTCCCAACCTCTGCCCTTTATCATTCTGAGCATCTAGAAATGTTTAAATACCTAAAAATTTCATGTACTTTGATTGGTCTTGGAGTTATAAGGATACACGTTCCTAAGGAGCTCATAGTGCAGTGTGGGAAATAGGCAAAAACAAAAGAATTCTACAATGAGATACATGTTTATAGCAAAGACAGAAACAGAATGTTATTGGAACATAGGAGTAGAAGTATTTGAATCTCCACGAATCTTTATGAAATGATATGAAAAATTAAGGGAATAGTAAAATATACTACATTATTCAGGATCAGTAGACAGGTTTTTGTTTGTCAACTGTTTGTGTTTTACTTTGATGATAAATGAATTAACTCTACACAAACACACACACACACACACTTTATATATACATATATATAGAAACAGGTCATGAGGACATTTGAAAATGGAAAAAACAACAACAACAACAACAACAACAACAAAACGCCCATGCTCTCAATGAACCACTAATTGGGTCAACACAATTGTATTTTTCCATTTTATTTTTTCCATTCTGTAGTATGGTGCTTTCTGCCAAAAATGCTTATTCTCCTTCATCTATTAGTACTCTTGTATTCCTTTTGACTGTAGAACCTTTTTGACTTCCAAGGCCACAATGGCACTTACTTCTTCACTAGCTATTTCTCCTATATATGTCCTTGGAATAGGAAAAATATGTACTTGAAATTAAAGTAATTTTTATCAGAGGAACTCACAAGAAGGAACAAATTCATATTTATAAGAATATTTGCTGCCTTAACCGATACTTATGTATGTATTTTTTGTGTATACCCTTACTTGGAATTCAGCAAACAAATTTGGAGCTAAAATTAGCAGGGACAATATCAAGGTGAAATATATTTTATCTTTGATCATTAGATCAACATGATAGATTGATTACAGAGATTAACTCAATTGCTTTTTTAAAAACTGAAAAGTGCTAGCTGTGAATTCTACTTTGGAAGTACCTCACTCCAATTCTGTGATGTGTGTTTGGTTACATTTGGGCCCAAACAAGAAATGACTCTCATCACTATACAGTCTGATGTATTGGTTATATGGCTGTATTCCTCTGACATAATGAGTGTGGTTAAACAATGTTTTTAAAATGTAAATACAATTATATTGATTTATTTTCCAGGAATAATTTGAATTCACTGTCTCATATTCAGGTTCAAAACATTATTTGTGGCTGGAGAACGATGTGATGTAGAGACCCTGGAATGGTCCAAAAATGTCTTCAGAGTACCTGTCTTAGACCATTGGTGGCAAACTGGTGAGCATTTTCCTAGCATGCACATAAATATTAAAGAAATGTTCCAAAATGCTGCAAGGATTGGAGGAAACCTTTGAGCGATGACCAGCAGATCAGACACAAACTCAGGATTCGAGTGGTTCAGGTTTCAGTAAAAATAAGTAATTTTTAAATTGTTATTAATAATGTCTTCATAAGTGACATTGATGCCACCATTCTCTTGGTCCATAGGTATAAAGCACTAAAGACCTCTTTATCTTCTCTTCTTTGTTTCTTATATCTGGTAAGTTACTAAGTCTCAGATTTTCCTTTGAAGTGTCTGTTGGGTTCATTCCACCTTCAGTATTCCCTTTGCCTTTGAGCTCTGGCAGCTGCATCATCCTCTGTCCTGATTTAAAGTTTCCTAATCACTCATCTCTGTTCTCTCTGCTTTTTGATACACTCTGCACACTGCTCCCAGAGTCCTTTTATGAAGACCTGTTCCTCTCATAGGACTCTCTGGCCACCTTCTTGTGTTCTATAATATCTAATATATTCTGCCACATATTCTGCCTAGCATTAAAGGCAGATAAATTTATTTTTCTTCAAAACAATTGTCATTATATATGTAATTTATTCATTTAATTTATTTTGTTTATTCTCTATAGTCCTCCCACTAAGTGTTCCCTGGGAAACAAATTTTCATATTAAATGGATCAACTATAAACTTTGGAATAAGCAGACAACCACCACAACAATAACTCTTTCTGCTTCTTCTTTTGAGGGGTGGCTATATATATGAGAGCGGGTACATTGTCTAGAAGCCATTTACCTCCTCACCAGGTATAGAGATTTAAAAAAATTTGACCCACTGAAAGCAGCTATGAGCCGTGGGAGCCTTACAGCCTTCAAATGTACATATTTTAGTTCAGTCCCGGTTAGTTTAATGAACTAGATCAACCTTTCTATATACATGTTTTCAGTATTCTCACCTTCTCTGCATCTGGGGCAGAATATCAAATTTGGGTTAAAAATTAGTAAGAATACTTTGCAAAAAATTAGCTCTGATTGTAAAAATGATTTTCATGTAAACGATTAACTGAATGACTAAACCTCAAATTCAGTGTTTGATAATTCAGAAATGTTTGATTCTGAGAAATTATACTTTTTATATTATGTCCTCGACTATTGTTCTTTAAAAATGTGTTTTCTGGCTGGGCATGGTGGCTCACGCCTGTAATTCCTGCACTTTGGGAGGCCAAAACGGGCAGATCACTTGAGGTCAGGAGTTCGAGATCAGCCTGGTCAATATGATGAAGCCCCATCTGTACTTAAAATACAAAAAATTCGCCGGGCGTGATGGAGCATGCCTGTAATCTCAGCTACTCGGGAGGCTGAGAATTGCTTGAACCTGGGAGGCGGAGGGTGCAGTGAGCTGAGATCCTATCATTGCACTCCAGCCTGGGCAACAGAGCAAGACTCTGTCTCAAAAACACAAAAAAGAAAAAAAGAAAAAAATGTTTTCTATATCCTTTGTAATATGAAATATAAAATGAATAATCAGAGCAGAGGACACTTTCCTTACATAAGATGAATATCAGAAAGCAACTTTCTATTCCCTCCACTTTTATTTACTAAAGGGAAAATTACGTATTTAAACTCAGATTTGTAACTCCTTAGAAAGTACAAAGTATAAGAATGAATTTCAAGAACAATCAATGCTATGTGTAGAAATACATAAAAAGAAGTGAAGAATTATTGCATCTGCAAGAATGTTTACAGTATTTATGTATTCCCTATTAGCCAGGAAAATTTTAACAGTTATTTTCTTGGTCATGAACTGGAAAATGTTTTGTCACCTTTCAGATAATTTCTCTTATCTGGTCAAAATGGGGGCATTACTTCCCACACAAACGTGACCTGCCACAAACGCTTGCGGAAGAGTTCTGTTTTTCCCTCTTCAAGGTGACTGTGCCAAAACTCACTGAAGAAAACTAGCACATTCACAAATAAAATTATAAAATTATTTTACTTTTTCTTATAGACACCTTTGTACATAATAGCCTGTGTGGATGTATGTAGTTAGTGTATTCAGGCTTACAAAAAAGCTCTCTGAAGCCTGTGACAGAAGCATATGAGGTCCCTGGTGGGTGCTGAGTTCCATGAGAATTTGCAATTTTTCTTTAATGTATTGTTCCAAGGGAATTAATAGCCACGTGTGTCAATGTGCTGTCACTGTAATCAGGTTGGAGTGACGGTTAATTGCCATGGAAAACGTGGATTTTACTAATAAAATGACTGATTCTTTCCATTTCCATTATCCTCACCCCGTTTGATTTTGCAACTTTTGTTTAGTATTCTGTCCTATTGAACTACACAAATACATGTGGATGGGTAGATAGGTAGCTAGTAGCTGGATTGCTAGATCGTTTTGTGCTTTGTAAAATAATTTCATTACAGGTGATGAAGAGGTCGGCTACTAACAGGAAACTAGTTAGGATCTCTATTCATTTGCATAGAAAAAATCAATTTATCATTTTTAAAGTTGTGTGTTGTGATAAGTAGTTATAAAACGATACTGAAGGTCTGGGCGCGATGGTTCAAGTCTGTAGTCCTAGCACTTTGGGAGGCCAAGGTGGGCAGATCACGAGGTCAGGAGTTCAAGACCAGCCTGACCAACATGGTGAAACCCCATCTCTACTAAAATACAAAAAAATTAGCCAGGCATGGTAGTTTGTGCATGCAATCCCAACTACTTGGGAGGCTGAGGCAAGAGAATCGCTTGAACCCAGGAGGTGGAGGTTGCAATGAGCCGAGGTCACGCCACTGCACTCCAGCCTGGGCGACAGAGTGAGACTCTGTCTCAGTAAAATAAAATAAAATAAAATAAAATAAAATAAAATTTCAACCATTCTTTCTTTAGGTGCTATCAAATTGATGTTTGATTCCAGGGGGAAAGGGCAAGTATGTTATGAGTTGTTATGAACTCTTACAAAAAGAAAAGCATCTGGTATTTCAAGAGCATTCATGAGTTTCCTAGTTTTGTATATCAGATAGGTGGTGGTGCATTTCCCCAAGAAGTGTGCTAGTAAACACGTGTTAATGTGTAAGAGACGGTTAGCTTTAGCCAAAGAATACTTTGCTTTATTTCAAATTTCAAGTTTTCTACAGGGTCCCTTTTTCTTGTTATTGACTTAGAAGTTGATATTTTTTACGTACTTGCACACTTTTATGAGACTTTCATATAAATTCATATTTGTATGAAGAATTCATGAATTTGCTCTCTGATTACATTGATATATGTGTACAAATGAGCTGCTTAGAAACTGTGATGTGTAATTTGAAATTAGTAAGGGATATGTTAAGTAACTAAAATGTATGAATAAAAATTAAGTAGGTCCTATGACTTGAGTTGTAAGAAGGGACTCTGCAGTCAGTTCATTTATATGACCATGTTTTGTTAATCAGGGTTCTCCAGAGAGACAGAATTTGTAGATACAGATACAGATATATGAGAGGACACTTGTTAGAGAGGTTGGCTGACATGATTACGGAGGCTGAGAAATCCTGTAACAGGCCATCTGCAAGCTGGAGACCCTGGAATTCTGGTAGCATTGCTCAGTCCAAGTCCAAAGGCCTCAGAATGAGGGAAGCCAATGAATGATGTCACTCTTAGTTCAAGACCAAAGGCTTGAGAACTCAGGGACCACTTGTATAAGTTCTGGACTCCAAAGATAGGGGAGCCTGGAGTTGTTGTCCAGGGATAGGAGAAGAATGTATTCCAACTTCAGCAGATGGGTGCACACATTCACCTTTCCTCTGTTCTTGTTCTTTCTGGTCTTGCCTTTTTGGATGCCCACTCGCACTGAGGAAAGATCTTCTCATCTTCTCCACTCAGACTCACATATTAGTCTCTTCTGGAAACATCTTCACAGACACAAGCAAAAATAATGCTTTACCAGGTTGCTAGATATTTCTTAATTCAGTCAAGTTGACACCTAAAATTAACCATCACGCATTATTATTGTTACTGTAGTGCAACTTGTATTAGTACCAACAGATTTTAGTCATTAACATCCTCTTTATTTCATTAAAAAGACATTCTTTGATATCTGATTCAAATAATATCTAATATTCTAAATTGAGAACTAATCTGTAGAAAATACAAAAACAGATTAGCACCCTCCACCCCTCATAGGAGCATTTTAATAAAGAATTGTTCCTGTTCAGCACCACTGAAGCATGAATCTCTTGCTTTGGAGTATAATAATGTAAATATTTAATGTTCTCATGAAGGAAATTGGTCTTGTCAAGTTTAGAGAGGAGAGTTGTCTCTATTTGTTTCTAAATCTGTATAAAAGCCACATTGTCATTCACCCAGATGTATTATCTTCACAGTAACTCATCCATAAGAAAATTAAAAACATCTGGATTATTGACTGAATTTTTCATTTTCTTTTTTTACCCAGAGATAGAGAAACAGAAGTGTTACAATCATAATTTAAAAAGGGAAAACAAAAAGATAATGGTTTCATTAAAATATGGTAATTCACGTGCCAAAACAAAAGGAACAGCCAGAACTTCCTTATCCTCAGCTGTACGATCCCCACATAAAACACTATATTGTTATAGAGGTCAGACAGGAAGCACAATTTTGGAAGCAAAGAACTGTCAGTACAGTGTGTGGTGGCATTTACAGGATTATTTTTCTTGTGGTTTAAGATCACTATAAAGGAATTATTGTTTTTATGAGTAAATGAGCTAGTACAAAAAAAATTATTTGTTAAAGTTCAGAGACTTACTATTAAATCCTAAACACAGTAGATCTATTTTTTTCTGTCCTTCCTTCCTTCCTTCGTTCCTTCCTTCCTTCCTTCCTTTCTTCCTCCTCCTTTTCCTTCCTTCCCTCCCTGTGTCCTCCTCGCTCTCTTCCTCCCTTCTTTCCTCCTTACCTCTCTTCCACAGTTCTTCCCTCCCTACCTCTCTTCCACACTTCTTCCTTCTTTTATTTTATTCCTCCCTTCTTTTATTTTATTCCTCCCTTCTTTTATTTCCTCCTTCCTTCCTTCATTCCTATTTGCTATAAGATATGATATTGGTTTTTGAAATGATTGTAACAAAACATCCTGGAGTCCCAATGTTTAACGTTATTTAATCCTAGATAAAAACACTTCGTTCTTTCTCTTGCTATCGCTCAATAAATTCATGACAGCTACAAAGATAGAATACTCAACTTCCACAATGGCTTTTATAAGGGACAACTTAGTGAAGGGTTTAGTTCAACAAAATTCAGATTATTTTTACCTGTTGACAGGACACGATCTGTGTACTTACCATTAGAAGCTCTAGAGCTTATATTGAAAGTGTTTCAAGTGTCCTCATGTCCAGGTACTGATGACATAGTCGAAATGAAGTAATGACCATCAACTTGAGCAGCACTAGGTGATTTTGTTGTTTGTTTATTTTCATCACTTTAATGACGGAATAAAATTCTTAGATAATTCACAGAATTTTTTAAACTCTAAGGAAAAATTTCAATGAGAAACCAGTAGTCATCTAATGAACTGAGACATTGGTTATGATTGAAATGGTTGATCTTACTTTATCAGCCTTGAGCCATATTTGTGGAGTTCTTTTATCTTGGTGTAATCGGAGTATTTCACTCCGTATTTGATTGAACTGCTTCAGTTTTAATTGCAACTGCAATTCTGAATTAACTATAGTCTATATATAGCCTAACTCTCCCTCCTTTGGGGAATAATCTGATAATTCTGGAATTTGTTAAACTGAACTCAAAGGCTCCAATAAACTTCAGTTATGCCATCTCCTAAATCTAAACTATTGATTCTAAGGGTACACATACCCTAATGCTGTGTTACTAAAATGTGTCAGGGCTACTTGACATGATTTCTTATTTTTGCACAGCTTGGCAAGTTAGAATTCCTGACAGCAGACAACTGAGGCAAGACGTTTAACTACAAAAGTTAATGAGGCTGATCAAATTTAATCCTTATTCTTAGGGATCTCTGGAGAAGATTCACTAACTCAGAAATTTTTTAAGACAGTAATACGTTTTGTTTACAAAAATCAAAACCACGAAGTAGCATAATTACTAAGAGTTGGATAACAGAGATCTCTGTGGGAAATGTTACAGGCACAACTACAGCCCTGTCTCATTCCTCCTAAGTAAACAAATTGTAAAACACTTAACTAGGATTTGAGGATTTGACAGGTAAGGTATTAAAGTCTAAGTCACTTTTTTTCCTTGATCATCCTCTTCCATTGTTACTCTTGAATTCTCAGACATTTTTCTTTCATGTGTCCATGTTGATATGCTGAATTGCAGATGGATTTTAATCTGTCAGCCTGCAGTTCTCTATATTTAGGCTATAATAGGAAATTTTATATCCCTGGAATCAGCATTGAGAACATTATGCCTCTTGTTATTTCTTTTGCTTTTTAAAACATTTTACAACTATGTATTATATGTGTGACTTTATTCGAATTTACTTAGCTTGTGTCCTGTGCAAAATCTTGTATATTTACTGCAAAATAGATTCCTAGGCATACCTAAGCGTAAGAGGCCCCATATGGCTAATGTGACAATGAAGAAAGCATATTCTTGGTGACTTGAGGACTCCATCTTGAATTATTTAAAAACCTGTTTTCTGTGGTTTGGGTACCAATAGCCATTAGCAAATATTCCTCTGGCTGCAGATCGGGGAGCAAAATATTTCCATGTGCTATCAAATGCTGCCTTCTGGATTTTGCTTTTTAACTACTTATTATTCTCTGCTTCTGTATTTTACTCAGTAATTTTTGAGTCTATCAAAATTGCACTATGGTGGGAGGGTTTCTTTAAAGTACATGTCTGTGTTTCAAAGATAATGGATTGAATTAGTGTGAAATACAAACTGTAGAACTCAAAGAGCTGGGTTGTACTGAACTGGCAAAACACGGTCCCATGAACTGGGTTGCCCAGGAGATACCTTAGGCTACTTTCGAATAGTAGAATGCAAATAATCTTTCAATAATATGAATGACTTAACTACTGTCTGATACATCTTTGTTTTTCACAATGCAATGGTCAGAAATACATTTTTTCATTCCATTCATGGAAAAGGTATTTTTTGGTAAATTTAGCATGAGAAGTTGTGATGGGGGAAAAAGCAGTTATATAGACACAGTGTCATCTCAGCAACGTGTAGCTAGAGATGGCGTGACAGCATCCATCTGGTGAGAGAGAAAAGAAGCCCTATGTCATTATCGTTGCCTGGCAACAGCATTTTTTCTCATTTAGAGTAGTCTTCATTAGTTTAAAGTAGGTGATTTTCACTGATAATTTGAAAAGCTGGAGCTTAGAAGTAAGCTGTATGAATTTGGTTTGTGGAAAGAATAACCTTTTGTCAAACCTAAGGCATGCTTAATAAGGCTTTCTCTTTCTGAAAGTGAATAACTGTTTACAAACTGCTAATCCACCTGAGAATGAATTCCCAAAGCAAACACCCTCATTGAATTAGACATTTTCATCTTCATAGCATTATAATGTAAAAAGAACATAATTTTTAAAAAATATGATAACACAAATTACTTGAGAGATGTAGAATTGTGTTTTAGAATCACTATTTGTGCTCATTATTATATCAGTGATAATGCTTTGGCAAGAGACTAAACGCTGGGAAATCGATTAATAATATAAAATTGTTTTGGCTTTTGAAATACCTGTTCCAGTTCTCCTCCTACCCTTGGCAAAGATCACGTATAAACCATGTTGGAAAGGTGAAAATATGTCATGTTTTTATAGATCTTCACAGGAACAAGAGTTATCTATACTTTCCTTTGACAAACTTTACTGTCTGAAAATTTGATTCTCCCTGCTACATGTAAACCCCTGCACTGGGCCTACTTCCCCCACAAAACAATTCCCAATCTCTCTTTTGCTGTGAATTTTAATTTGGAAAACAGCAGGTGGCTATTCTCCTTGGAGTAACAATGTGGGTAGCAAAAAGTGATGCAGAATCCAGTAGGACTGCCTTTAAATCCCAATTCAGCCACTTACTCTATAGCCACGGGCAAATCCTTGATCTTCAGTTTCCTCAGGACTAATTGAAAGCTTTAAGTAAAGTGAAATATGTACTTACAACCTATAAGAATTCCTGGTATATAGTCAGCACTCAAAAAATACTGTTTTTATTTTGCTTTCTATAAATAGCCCTTCATGAATGTAAAGGCCATCTTTAGAATCTTGGCCTGTAAATAATTCAGCTTCAAAAAAACTTAGACTGTAAAAGTGGAATTTATGTTTGAGAAAATGTAACTGTAGAGATTTTACTTTCCTTGAGTCAACTAACTAGTTGGCATTAGGACCAGAACTCTCATTGTTCTGTGCTGTCCTGGGTCCTCTCCCTATAGCTTTTATCTCATGCCTTCATTAACTCAGCGTTTCTTATCTAAACACAAGGTTATTTATGGGCTTCTCCATTGAGTCCTCCACAGTTAGAGGCAATGTGCTGGTAAGGGAGTAAGATAAGACTAGTGTCTCATAGCTCGAATTAATGGTCTTCTTCCTGTACAAAAAGTTATGTTGCTTTGAATTAAGTATTTTAAACTAAAAATCGTGCTATCTCCTGAACACAAAGATTAAATTGATTTTCTTTCACTAGTGTACATCTCACTGTTTCTGCTTTCTTTCTGCTACCTATTCAAGTTATTTATAGTTCACTGTGAAGATTCAGAGGTGGGGAGAGTGGTTTCTTTACAAATTGCCTCTATGCCCATCCTGATGCTGTGATTAATATGATTCAGCAGTACTAGGTTGCTGCATTGATTTATTCCTAAGTCTTCTGCTTGCAGCACGGGCTACCGACTTCTAAATCCATATTGTTTTAATGTAGTTTCTGGAAGCATTGTAAAGGCAGAATGGCCGATTGCCAGATCCAGCGGGAGCTCTCATTTACAGAGCTGGACTTGTGAACTTGCCACCACATCTTCCTCTTAACCCTCGTCCACATCTAGTTTTCTTTAACTTTTGAGCCATAACCCTGGGGGTTAACTCGGCCTTTTCCCTCTTGTTTTTGCCCCATATCCAGACAATCACCAAGATATTTTGCTCTTGAATATAATTAAAATTTGGTCATATCTTCCACTGCCAGTCACCTGCACCAGACTGTCCACATCTATCTGATTTATTGCTTTGGGTTGGGATCATCAGTTTAGTGCTCCAGTTAGCAACTGAAGAGATTTTTTTCTATAATGCAGTTCTGAGTGAATCACCTCTGTGAAACTCTCCATGTCTCCCATTGTTCCTGGAACAATATTCAAATTTCTTAACACAGCGTGAAAGGCATTTCATGATCTGCCTCTGTTCACTTCTTCCACTTGGTATCTCATCATCTCCCTAAGTACCCCTGCCTCCCGCAATCTTTGCTCTGCTGAATAACTCATAGTCCTTTGACGGTCTAACTTCTGAACCTGTATACATGCTGCAATTTCTATTTGGTATGTATTTATGCCCTCAGCACTTTCTTCTTCCAAAAAGAAATACCTTTTAGTGAATAGAATATATTCAATAAATACTTACTGAATGACTGTCCTTTGAATATCATTCTTGGAATAAGAAAATCTTGTAAAGGAATTATAATAGTAATATATAGTTTTTATCTTCCTGGAGTCCTCTTTTTTTCTTTTCTCTCTGGTTCATTTTGGGATTGCATTCTGTGATTTGGTACTTATTTTTTAGGCCCTTGATCTTTATCATGGGAGCCTAAAATCATGTTAGAAGTATGCATTTACTAGTCAGCAAACATTTCCCAAGCACAGAATGTCAGGGACTGGACTGTTTGGTCCTGCCGATACAAATGACTCTCAGGCACACAGACTGATTTCAACTGCAGGCTAGGAGAATGTTTTTTGTTAACTACATGCACTTTTTTTTTGAGACTTGCACTAAATCTTTTTTAAAAGGTTATATAACATTTTTATTGGGAAATGTTCCAAGTATTTATTGCTATGTAAAAAAAAAAAAAACAAAACAAAACAACCAAAAAAACAACACTCCAGAACCTGGCAGCTTAAAACAACAACCATATCTCATGATTTTGTGGATCATAGGCAGAAATCAGCCAGGGATTCTGGTGCTCCAAGTACTATGACTAAAACAACTCGGACAGTATTCAGTGATGAATTTATTACCTGAAAGAGCTCCCGATCCAGACTCCAAGAGGGGGTTCTTGGGCCTCACACAAGATCGAATTCAGGGCAAGTCCATAGAGTAAAGTGAAAGCAAGTTTATTAGGAAAGTAAAGGAATAAAAGAGAGCTACTCCATAGGAAGAGCAGCCCAAACGGCTACTGGTTGACTATTTTTATAGTTATTTTTAATTATGTGCTAGACAAGGGGTGGATGTTTCATGAGTTTTCTGGGAAAGGGGTGAGCACTTCCCAGAAGTGAGGATTCCTCCCCTTTTTAGACCATATAGGGTAACTTCCTGACATTGCCATGGCATTTGTAAACTCATGGCACTGGTGAGAGTGTCTTTTAGCAGGCGAATGCATTATAATTAGCACATAATGAGCAGTGAGGATGACCAGAGGTCACTTTCATAAAACATTTTTGTTTTGGTGGGTTTTGGCCAGCTGGTTTACCTCATGCTGTTTTATCAGCAAGGTCTTTGTCACCTGTATCTTGTGCCAACTTCCTATCTCATCCTGTGACTAAGAATGCCTAACCACTTTGGAATGCAGCCCAGTAGATCTCAGTATTATTTTACCCAGCTCCTATTCAAGATGGAGTTGCTCTGGTTCGAATGCCTCTGACATATTTTCCCCCTACCTTTTATAAGAGAACCCTAATCCTAAGGGTTGTAGAGGGATAAAAATCCATCTTCTGTAACTTCTTCAGGTTGAATAGGGGCAATGATATTCCTGCCTGTTGGGTCGTTTGTATTCAGGTTAGAGAGGAACTTGGTCAGAAAGCATGAGTATGTTGAGGATGACTCATAACACTTGGATTCCATCAAAAGGTGATATCTGAAAGATTAAAAAGTGTTCAGTTTAAGAGAACATCGAGTAAGCTTATCCTGCATTCCTACACATAGAGTACAACAGCAATATATTCCACAAGAGTAAAGCAAAATAAGTAAAAACTATCCCAAGTAAACTAAATAAGAAGGCTTTCTATGAACTTGGCAACTGTTGGAACCAAACTGATATGGGGTTGGTAGCTGATTCCAATATATACCCAGAATTAGAATACTAATCTGGAATTTTACATTACTCATCCCTCTTGTTTCTTCTGAGCTGCAGTCAGAGATAACTGATTCGTTCACAGGAATAATCAAGGTCAGTCTAAATTACAGGAAAAAACTCAAAAACAATTGATGAGACTGGAATCTAATAGCAGGTATACCATAGTTCTTGAAAAATAATCTTCTCTCTCCGGTCTCCCATTTTCACTAAAGATAAATCATGGTAAGACTGATTTGCCTATAAAAATAAGCTTTAGTCTTATACTTGGCCTAATTATTTGTATAAAGTGCAGCAAGAATAATTATTTGTCACATAGGCTTTTTAAATTTGGCTTTGATGGAATTTTAATTGATTTTTAATTTAATTAATTAATTTGCCATTGTTGTTGTTGTTTTGAGACAGTGTCTCACTTTGTTGCCCAGGCTGGAGTGCAGTGGTGCTATCAGGCTCTTGACCTCCCAGACTCAAGTGATCCTCCCACCTCAGCTTTCCCAATAGCTGGGACTGCTGGGTGTGTACCACCATACTTGGCTAATTTTTGTATTTTGGGGAGGTTGAGATGGGGTTTCACCACATTGTCCAGGCTGGTATCAAACTTGTGAGCTCAAGCAATGCACTTGCCTTGGCCTCTCAAAATGCTGGGAATGCAGTCATGAGCCTCTTTTTTTTTTAAATTTTTAATTTCAATTTTTGTGGATACATATATTTTATAGTTGCATGAAATATACAGACATGCAGTACGTAATAATCACATCTTGTTAAAAGGGGTAGATTAAGGATTTTTTATAAGAACTGCCAAATTCTTTTTTAGAAATATATCAGTTTTATACATGCTCACACTTACATAACAAAAGGGATTATCTTTGGTTTATGTGGACCATCTACCCACACAGTCTGTCTGTCATCTGCCACCCAACTGGGCCCTAGTCTTTCTGTCAATCTTGTGAATTCTCGTGTGGATTGGTCCCTGATGTTTAGAAAGCCACAGAAATCTATTAACCAATTTTTCTAATACAGCTTCTGTCTGTCTCTGCATTTCCTACTACACATCTCTCTTGCAGCCCAAATAAAATAAACATGGACATACAAACTTAATGGTGTAGTAAGTATTTAAATAAATTATATTTACATTGTCATAATTCATTAACTTTTTGTTCAAAAGTCCTCATTAGCTTACAACGTCACTCAGACTAAGGTCTTAGGATGACTTTGAAGTATTTATGCATGATCTGCCTCCTCACTCTTTCTCTGACCTTATTTCATATTAATACTTTCTGTTAATTCTGTGATTCTATTTCAGTCACATTGGCTGCCTCACTGTTCTCAAACACTCTAGGTATAAACCGACCTCAGGACCTCTGAGCTTGAGGTTCCCTTCTCTTATTTTCTTTTTCCCTAAATATTTATGTGTCACATGTCCTCTCTTATTTCAGATGTTTACTTAAATGTCACCTTCTCAGGGAGGTCTTTTCTGTTCAGTACAAAATCGCAAACCCTCTCCATGACATTTCATACTCGGTTTATGTTTCCTTTTTCCGTTAGTATTTATCACTCTTTTACACACAACGTATTTTACTTTTGTATAATATGTTGTTCATTATCTCCCCAGTTAGAAATTGGGAGGTCTCCATGTGGCTAGAAATTTTGGCTGCTTTTGTTTATTGTTGTATCTCCAGTTCTAACAACAGCACCTAGCACATAATAGCTGCTCAAAAACTATTTGCTAATAAGTGATTTTTACCACCACTACTGTTATTTGCAAGTATGGGAGACTGGGCTCCCTTCCTGCCACAGGGGTTTTTCTTCCTCTACTGAGACACAGTCTAGGTGATTTTATTCCCTTCTCAACCTCTGTCTGTTACTTGAGAAATTCAGAAGTGGTACTTGTCTATTCCATTCTTCTCCTTCTTTGAAAGAACTATGAAACTAGAACCAGTTATTTAAATTTTCTTGGCTAAGCCTCAGAATTTTTCATCAGTAAAAAGAATATTCCCTTTTCTCCTTATAGTCTTGTAGTAGTGGGACTAAATGCAATTATATAGATTAAAATCACTTGACTCTTGGTATATAGCATAATTCATATTGGAAAAAATATGTATCTAGTTGTCTTCCCTGTTTTTACTTCAGAGTTAGAAATTTTAAAGACAATTCATTTAGGTAAAAACTTATTATATAATAAAGTAGAGTGAATCAGTAAACATATGCAGTAAAGATACCGTGAAGTTTGTCCTTTCTTAAAAACAAGGACATTTCTCTATTAGCTTCTAATGCAGGGTGAGTATAAACGTGCTAAGGTGATATTCTTCACACCCGTCAATTCCCTGTTCGTCTTGTTCCTAGCTGTCTCTTATCTAAAGAAACTATGCTGGTGATTTGCTGAACATTTTGTGTTTCTAAGGTTAGGTCTTTTTGTAAAGATTTCTCTAAATGAAGTATCCAATGCTCTTCTACAAAGAGAATCCTTTGGTTTGTTTACTGTGGCTATTTCCCAATTACAACATGACATCTAGATTTCTTGTCTCCCTTTTAAATAACTGCTAGCCACTTAATTATAGCCTGGGTAATGTGAAGCAGATATTTTTAGAACATCCTTGAAATGGGGCTTTGGGAGTCTGTAGGATTTCAGTTAAGGATTGCAGCATGCTTAGAGGCTGTCACTAACCAGAAGCCTATTCTGCACATGGACCAGTTTGAGAGCAAGAGTGTTTATCTTGTCTGTGTGCATAAGTGTGTGAGAAAACATGTATATGTTTATATTGAAGATGGGTCAGTCCTTGGGTCCCAGGACATTCAGAGTTACAAAGAAGGAGAACCAAAGTATCTATAACAAAAATTATGGTCTTTTTCAGCTCACTTTTGTCCTACCTATGATTCCCTAATATGCTTAGAGTCCTAGGAACTACCATTTTGTCCGATTGTATTTTCTACATGTCACTAGCAGTAGTTCTCTCTCTCTCTTTCTTTCTTTCTTTCTTTCTTTCTTTCTTTCTTTCTTTCTTTCTTTTTCTTTCTCTCTCTTCCTTTCTTTTTTCTTTTCTTTTCTTTTTTTTTCTTGATGGAGCCTCGCTCTGTTGCTCAGGCTGGAGTGCAGTGGCGCAATCTCAGCTCACTGCAACCTCTACCTCTTGAGTTCAAGCAATTCTCCTGCCTCAGCCTCCTGAGTAGCTGGGATTACAGGCGTGTACCACCACGCCTAGCTAATTTCTGTCTTTGTAGTAGAGATGGTGCTTCACCATGTTGGCCAGGTTGGTCCCGAACTCCTGACTTCTGGTGATCCACCAGCCTCAGCCTTCCAAAGTGCCGGAATTACAGGCATGAGCCAGCATGCCAAGCTAGCAATAGTTCTTCTTCTAATGCTATGAATGAATCAATCAAAATAAAGCCAACAAGACACTTGAATTATTAATGTGCAAAGTATAAACATATATTATCTACTTTAGGTAACCTAAATAAATAATCATTTTCAGCACCCTTAAGATTAAGACTCAAATTAATCATATAGAAAAATAAGCTTTTCATAGTTGTGATTATAGTCATAATGTGTAAAAAAGATGAAGGATAAGGATTATAAATAAATAATTACTATAGAAAGATGCTTGGGAATCTCAGGAGGTTCATATATAAGCTTACTTAGGCAGTGAATATGGACAATGCTTCATTAATCCTTCCTTGCAGTCTTGCAGCTTTATTTAAGACTACGTTATACTCTCACCTTCTTTTCCTACATCCCCCTTCTCCCAGTGCGATAGGAAGAGCAGAGTGATAACGTCTTTCGTGAGAATCCACACTGAGATGGGGTGAACAATGGGGCAGTTAGAGTTTTCTCGAGATGTGTTTTTGTTTGTTTTTCTTTTAGACAGCAGGTACAAGAGTCATTGGTAGGTACACTTTAAATTCTAGAGCCATCTGTTGACAAGCTATGAAAGCTCTATGGTGTTAAGAACTGCAGAGAGTTTGAACACCAGGTAACTGGAGTGTCCCTATTGACAAACTAAACTTAGTAAGAAATACTTCTAAATAGATATGCTCTAGAAGCTTCCTTGCACCAGGTAGTAGAGGTAACAAAAGCTTCTTGAAGGTGGTACCTCCTTTCCTAATGTGTCTGAGTAGCTTCTCTTCCTATTATCATCTTATTCGTTCTGTGTACCTTCTTTTAAGCACCTCACTCTACAAGACTGCTTCCTGTCATCACCCTGCTCTTGTCTCTCATATCCATTTCGAAGGATAGCTGAGGTGAGCACCTGGACATTTCTGAAAACACAGAGGGGGAAATGCTGTTAACATTTCTGACCGTGCGGATTTCCTCCCTTGCTTTGATTATGTTGTAGGGAAAATCAGCAGGGGTATTACATGGCTATGGATTGCCATTTCATAAAATACCTTCGCCCCACTTTTTTTTTTTTGTCATGCTTGGAAAATACTTTAGAACTCTTTGTTAAACATGAGAAATGTCTGCTATGGTTACTTGCCGATGATCCTCAGCAGTGACCATATGGCTTCGCATCTTTAGCATAGACTGTGACTTAGGAACTGTGTTTTGATGTTCAAGAGTTCATCTTCTGTTATTGATGCCAGCTGAGCCACCATCCATAAAATGTGAATAATAAAATGAACTACTCTGAAAGGTAAAGAACAGTAATAAATTCTTCCCATCATTCTCAAGTGATATAAATATGTGATAAATTATGGTAGAGCCCATGGTAGAAGGAACACATTCTGAGTACTTCAGAAGATGGATGTCTTTAATTTTTTGGATTACTTTAGATATGATGGGTTTGGCAGTTAATTCCTTGGGTATGTGTATGTGTAGGTTATGTGTGTAATACTAAGCCAGTAATTCCCAAACTTTTCACTATCCAAATACTATCTTCCTGCCCTTTTGTACATATATATTTCATATTCAAAAGATTGTGTTAACTCCAAACTTGATTTTATCAATATTAATAAGTGCATCCCTCCATTAAAAATAACCACTTTCAGAACTTATAGTTATCAGGTAATAGCTAATATTCTGGCTGTTACAACTTGAAACACAGAAAACAAATTTCGCGTTTTTGTCAATCATTGCAGACTAATTGTGAGAAAGTTCGTGGTTTTGATGAAATAGTCAGCAGAGTATAATTATCTTCCTCCTGTGTTTTGGGGCCTCTAACATCCAGGAACAGCAGACTGAACAACTTGATAAAGTATTGCCAAATTCAGCTTTAGATGCAGGTTCTCTAGGCAAGTGTAATTCTTAGGAAATTAGAGCATGATGTTATCCATATATTAAAAGTAATGGCAGAAACCACAATTACTTTTGCATCAACCTAATGATTTCAAAAATCTTTGGGTTACTTATTCTAGAGAATGAGCTAGAAATAACAAAAATATTTTGACACAGTCGTAATTAACAATGATAAAATAACTTTAGGTGAGTCAAGAGAAAGCATCTTTTCTAGTGATCATTTAGCTTTTAATGTGTGTTGTAGAACCGTCGCAGTCACATCATTTTCCATTCTTCACGCCTGCTGATCCACAATTGCAAACACTAGAGCAGCCTTTCTTTTCTTTAGAAGAAACACTACTATATAAATTATTCTAATTATGAATTCATAAGTTTTAATACTGTGGATATATTATAAGTTCCTAGATAGTTTTAAATTTTTTAATAATACATTTGCACTATTCATCTATTCCTAACGCAACTATATTATATGCCAAACTAGGATGGGGTAGAGTGGCATGTACTCAAGAAACATTATGATTCCGAGTTAAAACATGAAGTGATAAATAACATTTCTTTCTCCAGAGACTGGATCTCCAATTACAGCATCATGTGTTGGATTAGGCAATTCTAAAACACCTCCACCAGGGCAAGCAGGAAAAAGCGTTCCAGGATACAATGGTAAGGAGTGACCCTGATAATATGTAATGTTAATAAATGTGGCATTTTCTTGCATCTGGTATGTATTATATTGCATGAAACAAACTAGATGCTTAATTAGAATTCAGTTGAATGAATGTCTTGTATTAAAAAAGAATGCCTGAATTTTTGCTATGGAAAGTAGGTTGTGGATTTCCAGGATATGTTCTAAATGACTGTCGTAACCACAAAAATAATGTCATTTATAAGGTATGTTAGGAATATGGGTGTGAAATTACTATGAAGGAAACACCTGCTGGGGCCTAGTACTTTACAGACATCATTTCATTTCATGCTGAGGTATATTTAATTCAGAGCTATCATTACTATTTTAGAGATGAGTTAACCAACTAGTTAACAGACTAAGTAGTTTTCTTAACACCACTGGGTAGATCCTGGGGACAATGCAAACCATTATCCTCAGAATTTGCTTGCTTTCATTTCAAAAGCTGCAATTTCTTATTATATATTACACCTGCTGCCTTTTAATTTAGGAGTGAGGACAAAATTTTTAAACCTTATTGTTTAAAAATAAAAACAGACCAGAAGTAGAGGCTCACGCCTGTAATCCCAGCACTTTGGGAGGCCAAGGCAGACGGATCACATGAGGTCAGGAGTTTGAGACCAGCCTGGCCAACATGGTGAAACCTTGTCTCTACTGAATATACAAAAATTAGCCAGGTGTGGTGGTGTGCGCTTGTAATCCCAGCTACTTGGGAGGCTGAGGCACGAGAATTGCTTGAACCCAGGAAGCAGAGGTTGCAGTGAGTTGAGATCATGCCACTGCACTCCAGCCTAGGCAACACAGCAAGATTCTGTATCAAAAGATAAATAAATAAATAATAAAAATAAAAATAAAGGGGGAGAATCCCAAAAGAACACATTTATTTGGTGCTGACTTTATGTGACTAAAAGCTATAATATCCTGTCAATTTTTGTTTTTAAATTTACGGTAGTAATCATTATTCAGTAATTTCCCTTGGATGGCTCTCCCTAGGTGTGTAAATTATACAAGTCATCTAACTTTTCAAACATTGTTTCCTTATTTCTAAATAAGAGTAGTATTTTCATATGCTTTCCAGGGCTTCTGTTTTGTGATGTTATGCAACAAAGCATTAACACAGCGCCTACCAGTAGAAAGACAGAATACGTCTTAGCTAGTAGTGCTACTAATATTTCAGGAAAGTCGGAGGACTGACTTGAGTTAGACTACCACATTCATTTTACAGACAAGGAAAATGAGGCACAGAGGTTTTGTAAGTTGCTTAAGGTCACACAGTTTGGCTTAATAGAACTATGAAGAAAACCCAGCTTTGGGAGACAAAATATGATTCCTGACATATATTTCTTATTTGTATGTAAACTACAAAATTCAGAGATTTGTCTTTTGCTTCTCTAACATAAAAATATTGGATTTTCCTTCTAGGACAATGACTAATTACAAAAGCATGGATCATTTGGTTTAACCTAGCAGATACATTTATAAAAAGACACTTCAGATTTTATTATTATTATTATTATTATTCGGGGCAGAAATAGATATTCTGTGAAGTCAGTGACTTCTCCAGCCCTGGAATGGTGAACCCAGATTTAGTGAAATCCTCTGTTTGAACAGTCTGTCATCTCTTCTCCTTTTATCAGAAAAAAATGCTTTTATGTTGAGACATTTTTAGGGGTTTCTGATGGTGGAAGATGTTAAACACATTTCTCTGTTAGTATTTCAGTACCATTTTTCTATCTAGTTGTAAGAAATAGTTACGCTTTTTTCCCTCATGTAATTTCAGTACAGAAGTTTCTCATTGTCTGAAGGCACTGACTTGCAGACAGTATAGGTTAAACATTTATAACCAATGAACCAGTGGCTTTATGACTGATAAATTTTACGTTTTGTGATTGTTTAGAAATGAAAATCTTAATGTAAGATTAAATAGTATAGTAATAAAAATGGCAGGATCCTTTTAGGAAAGAAAAGAAAATCCTTTTTGTATAAAAACATTTAATTTAATGTGACACCTTTATTGAGTACCTTATGCAAGCTTGTCACTTTGTATACATTTTAAAAATACTTCTTGCATAAGCGCTATGACAAAGAAACTTCTCCCATTTCATAGACAGGGAAACTGAATGGGTAACAGAATGTGCCCAGGGGCATATAGTGATTTGGCCATTGTACTGGGATTTAGGGAAACAAAGATAAATTAGCCATGGCCTTCATGAACTCACAATCTAATGAGATACAGGTACTTCTCCTAACTGTCAATACAGAATTTTAAAACAAAGTGCTTCAGGAACACAAAGAAGGGAACGATTAATTTTTTTTTTTTTTTTTTTCTGAGAGCAACAATCTTCTCTTCTCATAGCTGCTTAAGGTAGAATTACCTGGATGAATGAGGCCACATACATAATCTATTAAAGCCTAGAAGATGATGACTTATCTTCATATTTAGTTTGCACCAAGGGTTACTGAATGTGAAAACAAGCTTTAATCTCCTAAACTCTTTTAGGATTTTATCAGGACAGCACAGAAAGTACTGAGATAATATTTGGGAGGATTAAATTGACCTAATTTAAAGCTCCTAAGTGGATATTAAGCTTTAAATCAGAATAAAGGGTTTTTGGTGCTTGTAAGTCTTTTATTTTTGTTGCGTATAATAATTTTTGGTATGTTTGAAAACTTCATTTCCTTTACTTTTTAAAAAGCTGAACATATTTTTAATGGTTCTAATAGATTACAAGGATATATTTAGTGGACATAGACATAGAGGTGAAATTACCACATGTTTGAAATATGATGTCTTCATTTAAGGGATATTCTGAAGGAAAATGTTTGATGTTGTTAAGAATCAAATACATGTGCTCTTTTTTTTTCTAAGATATTTTAATTTATATATGTTCATGGTCTCACAGGAATTAAAATATTACTTTCTTAAGCTAGAGTTTTGTGGGTTGAATATAAAAATATAGAAAAATGTTTAAGCTTTAAAGTTATGTATTTTTATTCAAATATTTATATTTTACTTTGTAGTTATGATTTTGGATGACAACATGCAAAAACTGAAGGCTCGGTGTTTAGGAAATATTGTGGTAAAGTAAGCAAAAATTTCAATACTACTATTTTAAAGGGCAAAAACTGGTGTATATATTAAGAAAAAAATTGAGTCATTGCAGTGTTATTGCTACTGAGGCAGTTGTAGAAAGAACTTGTGTGTTGCCTAAGAACTGTGTCAGCTGTGTTGTAGTTTAAACATAGAAGCCCCATAAAATACAACCAATTTAAATGCAATTTCCAAAAACCACAAATTTTGCGTCTTTTTAAATAACTTTTTTTGTCATTTTACAGGTTATGTATAGATGATACAGTTAACTTACATACAAAAAATAAAAACATGTAAATAAAGTTTCTGTACTCTCACCTCTCAGCAATACATTATTAATTTTGTAATATATATGACTTTCTACATTATTTTTGGTATAGATTCAGGGGTACATTTGCAGGTTTGTTTCATGGTATATTGCATAATCCTAGGGTTTGGGCTTCTAGCGAACCCATCACCCGAATAGTGAACATAGTATCCAATAGGTCGTTTTTCAACCCTTAACTCCCTCCCTCACACATTTTGGAGTCCCCAGAGTTTCTTGTTTTCATCATTATGTCCATGTGTACCCATTACTTAGCTCTCACTTATGAAAGAGAACATGCAATATTTGATTTTCTGTTTCTGATTTGACTTTCCACTTTTTGACAAACGTTTTACAATGGTGAATCAATTTATTTTTGTGTATTCCTGTTTTCCCTTACCGTTGTCTCACAGGCATGTTTAATTTTTACTCTGTTTTTAAAATTTTTATCCCTGGTATAGACTTCTTAGCATTTTTTGAATTTTATGATTATAAATAATACTATATTAAACATTTTTTGGTCTTGTTTTTCTGCTTTTCTGATAATTGCAATAGTATTGAAGAGATTGCTGAAAGTATAATTACTGCATCAAACAGTATCATCTTATAAAGTTCCAGACTTACCAAATATCCCATCTTCTTAACATTTTTTAAATCATTGTTCATTTGATAGGCAAAAGTGCTACCATTTAAAGTGAAAATATTTAAATTTACTTTAATTACATCAAGACAGGTACTTTAAAATTTGTGTGCTAGTGGAAGCAGAAATGGAAGTTGATTAAGTTAGGAGGTTCACAGTATGTGATATTTTAATAATTGAAAGAGAGGTTGCTTTAGTCCCTCTGATTAGCATGATATTGACATCTTTACTGATAGAGTTTAAGTAGTAGAATTCACCAGATTGAGCTACTATAAATACAGACCATCAGGTTTTAAAAATGATTTGCTTTCCTATTTATTTCTATTGGAAGTCAAAAGAACTCTTATTACTTGGCATTCTCAGATTGGTATAAGATTGCTTCCTATAAAGAAGATATTTTAAATTCAATGAAAATTATATGAAAAATGGTGGTTTAAAAAGAGGATGTTTCTTCAGGTAAAGATATTTTAACTGTGTAGAAAGCTAATAGAAAGCATACAAGTTATGATGTAATTCTTCTTATGCTCTTATCAGTAAACATGTAAGCACTATATTACTTTGTTAAAAGTTTCCATTTTAAAACAACATATCCAACAAAATGAAAAAATTAAATATTGAACATACCATTTGTATTCACAGTTCTCTGAGCCGGAATCTGTATTAACATACAGCTAATTCAAATTTGACCTGTTCAAAGGAAAAGCAGCAAGGGAAGAAGGGAAGGGCTGCTAAAGAAATTAATAATTTGAACATGTTTGTGGGTGGATGTTTAGCTTGCTTAGGGAATAAAATGTTTTTTGAAAGCTTTTCAAAGCACTTTAGCAGCATACATTTTTATATAACCTCCTAACTTTGTGAGTCATCTATTTCATAAAACAACCTTTTGCAAGATCTCAGAGGTGGCATTTGATGCCAGCACAGTTTTAAACTCCTCATGGGTTTTGTCACTCTAATTATGGGCTGCTTCACCCCACATCCATTCAGAGATAATAAAATATAGCAGTGTCCCACGTAAACTGTAATTTTTTTCTTATAGCCATTAGTGTTATTTCAAATACTTAAAACTAACAACTATTGCCTTAAAGCGTTCTATGGTTTAGATTGTCACCAATTCACAATTATATTTTTCCCTCTGTATTCCTAAAAGAATTTTATTGTACAGATCTGGGGTTCTGAGATTTCATTATAAATTAGTTGATGATGTAATATGTTATGACAAACAGTAAATTTGATTCCTGTCTTAGGTTAACAGTGAAACTAGATATTTGAATATATTATAAATCTTTTTGTATTAGAAAGGTAAGGTAGAAATAATCAGAAAACAAAGGTTACCATCAAGATTTATCTCTCTCCTGTTCTCTCTGTAACAAAACAGATTTTGAAACCTTTTTTCAGGAACTCATTTTAACTATGAGAGCAAGAATTTCCTTTTGAAACCCACATTGCCAGCAGCCATTTCACTCTAACTTATCAACCTGAAAAGGATTCACATATCCCAATGGCTGCCTGCAGTATGAGTAGGATGTTTTTATATTTAACATCTATAACATTTCACATTATAGATCTTAAGACTCATTGTGTAGGTTCATATTTAGAAATAGTAATACGTGGAAACAAACAAACAAGTAAACAAAAACCAAAAAACCTTTTGATCCACCTAGATTTTTCTACATTCTTTTTTATGACATTCTGAAAAGCACTGCTTTGTTCTCCTGGGGTCCCCTTGACTAGAAGTTGGCCATTTTAGCAACTCCTAAACTACTATAGGCCTTAGGATATAATAAAAAGGAATCCTGCAATTTTAGTGTTTTATTAGATTACTTACATTCATAGAATTTATCTTTCTAGTAGAAGAGAGAATTTCATGTCCACATGAACGTTAGAAAATTCTTTTGATTTGGAAACCTACTCCAGGCAGTTAATTTAGTAAGATAGTTATGGGATCTGAATTCCTATGAATACAAAATACTCATCAGTTTTAGACGGTGTTCATGTAATTGCATCCAGAGCTCCAAAGTGCAGAAATAAAACTATGAGTCAGTAATTTCCAGGCAACAGACAGTAGGGCATGCAAGAAAATTTTAACTGCAATTGCCTTTCTTCCTAGCACAGTGCTCATTGTTATTAAAGCCGTAGGTCTCTGGCTGTTTCTCTCTGATGGACAAACATTTTTCTCTGACCAGATCCATTGTTGCTATTGGAAGTGTGGCCTGTTCACCCTGTGCTGTATCCTGCAAACCATAGTGGGGTGTGAGGGAGTTGTATGGAATTGTCCAGGTGGCTTTTACTTTAGTGCCTGCCAATTTCTCATTCTTCAGATATGGTTAACGACACCTATTCACATATTTACAGCTTCGTATGAATGATTCGGTCACTGTGTTGCCATCTTGGGAAAGAGTCAGGGAAGCTTTCTTTTCATGAGGGTATCCTTTGAGTATAACTAAGCATGTCACATAATTATAATCCTGTTCCTTTCTAAATCTCATATACCGTTGTGAGTATGATATTTTATTAGCCTTTTAACAACACTATGAGTTAGGCAATAGGCAAACATTATCCTCCTCATTCTAGACATGACAAAGTATGCAACATTAATAGTTTCACAGCTAGAACTCACATTATTGCCCAGTCTTTTGTCTGCACCGAGGGAAATAAATTATGGTCAATCTCTTCTGGGGAGATAAAAAGTAACTTCATATGAAAATCTTGAGAAAATTCTAAGGACCCCATAGGAAATACTGAGAGTGCAAAGTTGGGATTTAACCCAGATCTCTCTAGGGAACAGGCTTCAATTTATTTCTATTGCCATGGAAATTCCAGATGGAGCAGTGAAAAATAGACCATTTTTTTATCTAGGATAGGAGGCATCTAGGAGTGTAATATTTCAGATTGGCCAGGAATGTGTTATCTTCTAGGGTGATGGACATCCTTTGTCCTGCCCTAGCTATTTAAGGATTTCTCAGAACTCTAATTCTTCCCTTTCCACGTGACTGTCACTGCTACTTCACTTATTCACCTTTCCCCTTCAGAATGGTCTTTTAGGAAAGAGAATTATCTAAGAGGACTCTCAATTCATAATTGGATGAGTTGTACCAAAACTCCCTCTTTCACTCTGCTTGGCAGAGTTGGGGAAGATATCACGAGGTGGTGGCATTTGCTCTCACATTTGAGGGATGAGTATAGGTATCAACTAGTTCATTTCTTAGTATTTTTGCAGCTTTCCCTTCCTTCTGCCAATCCAACACATTTTTACATTCTTGTAACTGCAGAAAAAAAAAATTCTTTTTCTATAACTTTAGAAAAAGAGCTCCACTGCACCCCATTGTTCCAGAAGGAAGACCTTCACTTAATGTGTAATAATCCTTAACAATAAGAAGAAAGGTGTTCATTTGAAATACTGAAAAAAAAGAAAAATTCTGCTGTAGCTCATATGCACCTAATATCTATCTGGACCTCATTGCTTCTTTTCCCATGTTTTCTTTCATTGATCACATTTTCTTATCACATGTTTACACATATATATGTAAATACATATATGTATGTATGCACATGGAGCAGTCCCTATTATCCATAGTTTCACTTTGCGCAGTTTCAGTTACCTGTGGTCGACCACAGTCCAAAGTTATTAAATGGAAGATTTCAGAAATAAATAATTCACATGTTTTAAATTGCACACCATTCTGAGTAGGTGATGAATTCTTTTATTGTCCTGCTTAGTCCTGCCAGGATGTGAATCAGTCCTTTGTCCAGTGCATCCATGTTGTCTACGCTACTGTCCTTTAGTCACTTAGTAGCCATCTTGGTTATCAGATTAGCTGTCTAGGTGTTACAGTGCTTGTGTGCAACCAACCTTTATTTTACTTAACAATGACCCTAAAGCACAATAGTAGTCATGTTGGCATATTGTTCTAAGTGTTCTATTTTGTTATTAGTTGTCGCTGTTCTTCTCTTACTATGCCTAATTTATTTTGTGTTTTTTTTAATTATTATTATACTTTAAGTTCTAGGGTACATGTGCATAACGTGCAGGTTTGTTACATATGTATACTTGTGCCATGTTGGTGTGCTGCACCCATCAACTCGTCAGCACCCATCAACTCGTCATTTACATCAGGTATAACTCCCAATGCAATCCCTCCCCCCTCCCCCCTCCCCATGATAGGCCCCGGTGTGTGATGTTCCCCTTCCCAAGTCCAAGTGATCTCATTGTTCAGTTCCCACCTATGAGTGAGAACATACGGTGTTTGGTTTTCTGTTCTTGTGATAGTTTGCTAAGAATGATGGTTTCCAGCTACATCCATGTCCCTACAAAGGACACAAACTCATCCTTTTTTATGACTGCATAGTATTCCATGGTGTATATGTGCCACATTTTCTTAATCCAGTCTGCCACTGATGGACATTTGGGTTGATTCCAAGTCTTTGCTATTGTGAATAGTGCTGCAATAAACATACGTGTGCATGTGTCTTTATAGCAGCATGATTTATAATCCTTTGGGTATATACCCAGTAATGGGATGGCTGTGCCTAATTTATAAATTAAACTTTATCATAGCTATGTATGTATAGGAAAAACCTTATTATATGTAGGGTTCAGTACTACCATGGTTTCAGGCACCCACTGAGAGTCTTGGACCATATTCCATGTAGATAAAGGGGAACTACTTTGTGTGTGTGTGTGTGTGTGTGTTTCTGTATGTGTGTGTCTATTGAAAACAAATGATTCCAATTCTGAATCCTTTTTTCTATTCCCCTTTTCTTTAGGAATATCGTATGTCTTCCTTTATGAGTCTTTCTTTAGAGATTTTTCTCAATATTCAAATTACCACATCTGATTTTTTAAGACACCACATTGTGTTAGTGAGGAACAGAAAGCATGTGCTTATCTTATCCTATCAATTACCAATTGCAATTTCATATCTTGCTTTTCAGTCTGATCCTCAGTCAGACTTGTGAATGATGAAGTAGTTTTCTGAGAGCATCTCAACTTAGAACAAACACACATGCTATTTCCAGCAGGTCCACACCTTGGATGGGGATAAAAACTTCTCTTCTAAGCACTCCTGGCAAGGCGGAGTTTAACCACCTTCTGTAAAGTTCACCTGACGAACACTTGAGTGGCTGCATTTGATGTCATTTCATTAACTTAATGGAGTAGATGTCATTCACTATCCTCCCTATCTGTATTCTAAAAATACTAAATTTCTTGTTCTTGTAGTTCACAAAGTGCTAGGATCTCCATGTGTCTGTGATCATGGTTTATATCCTTGGGTCGTTAATGTGTAACACGGTGCATGAGGAATACCAAACACCTAACAAATATTGACCAAAGGAAGAAAATGAATGTTTGTGTTAATGCATAAATAAATGAATAAATAAACAAGGCCATCGAATAATTCCTCTGGTGTTTTCTTCGCTACTGTTCAAATCTTCATCTTTTCTCTCTCCACTGGCTACTTCCACTCAAATCTTTCTCATATTAAATAAACCTGCCTTTGTGCATTAAACCACTGACATATACATCTCCTTCCAATCACCCACAAATTTTAAAAAGTATGGTCTAAACTTACCATGCCTACTTACTTCCTGTTTATTTCTTAATCACTCCAGCTGTTGCTTTCCCCACTCCACTGAAATGACAATTGTGAGAAAATGCACATCTTAATTACTAAGTTCCATGATCACTGTTGCATCTGCTTTCAAACAAAGTTTACACTTCATTTAACCTCGTTTCATACTCGGTCATTATTAAAACTGTATGCTAGTGGCTTCTTAGATACTACTTTCCCCTGGCTCTCATAATATCTCTGATTTTCTTTTCTTTTTTTTCTGAGTGGAGTTTTCTTCTTTGATATTTCTTTAACACTGATATGTAGCCATAGAGCTACATTCTTCTTTTATACTCTCTCTGTGAATCATCTCATCAATTTCTAAGATTTCTGTAATTACCTAGCTACACATGGTGAGCATATCAATATGTCCACCCAGGCTCATCTCCCTTCTGATTTCAGACATATATTTATTGACATATTACTTGATAGCTCCATTTATGATGCCACACATTGCTAAAATTCAGTATCTAAACAAAGTATCTGTCACCTCTCTACTTGTACAAATCCCAACATTCCACCACTCCTGAAAATACTGCTTTTACTACATTGCGCTCTTTGTGTTGGCATCACTATTGATCTGGAATAGAAACTTTCTATTTCCATCTAGAATAGAAACTTTCTATAGAAACTTTAAGAGTCAACTTTGATTTTTCTCTTTTCTTCAACCCTCACATTTAATTTTCATCCTCTTACTGTGGCTTCTCATTATCCAGTTCATCACACCTGCTTTAGCACTCTTCTTAGAACAAAGATCCAACTACATCTTTAGTTTTTAAAACACCTTTGGTAACTTGACTTTAACATGTCGTATTGTACTAGTCAGGGTTCTCTGAAGAAATAGAACCAATAGGATGTACACACCCCCCCCCCAACACACACACACACACATATATACGTAAACACATATATACACACACACACACATATGTATAGAGAGGGAGAAATGCAGTTGTGAAGGCTAGCAAGTATAAAATTTGCAGGACAGGCCAGCAGGCTGAAGACCCAGGAAAAGTTGTAGTTTGAGTTTGAAGGCAGAATTCCCTCTTCCTCCTGGGAGGTCAGACTTTTTTTTTCTATGAAGGACTTCAACTGATTGGATGAGGACCATTCACATTATGGAGGATAATCTGATTTACTCTAAATCTACTGATTTAAATGTTAATTTCATCTAAAAAAAATACCTTCGCAGAAACACCTAGAATGCTTGATCAAATATCTGGGTACCCTGGCCAAGCTAAATTGATGCATAGAATTAACCATCACACCTATTCATAATGCCGAGGACTATTTATACACACACACACACACACACACGCACATGCACTGTAAGTGTTGATTAGATTGAGCAGACCATTTATGCTTGTGCACTCATTATTCACTTCATTTTTTAAGCCCTTATTGCTATACCTTACATATTTTACGAAATCAGTATCTATTTGCTGATTAACTGACTGAATGGAAAGAATGAATGAAGCAAAGAAACACACGAAAGGGAAGGAAGGGTTTAGATATGTTGGTCACACAGCATGAAGTGTCTTTCCTTCTTATTCCTTTCTCCGCTTCCTGAACGTATTCTTCAAGATTGAAATCATAGATCACTTTCTGCATGTCACATTCTTTGAGCTCACTCCTCTCTCATGTTTTCTTTTGTACAAAATGTCTGCCACATATTGCATAAATTGAATTCTTTGTTAGATGCCTCTTCAGGATGATTTGAATGATACTATCACCTGCTTTTATCCTTTCACTATTCTGGGGCCTCATTCTCATTTTATCTCTTTTACTTCTTCCCCCACTTCTCATTCTTTTTCTTTTTCTCTTTGCTGCCATTTCCCAGCACCATGTGTCATATTTAATAGCAATCACCTCTGTAATCCAAGGGGAACCAGCTAGACATATGATGTCCCTCTATAAGGGTGGCTTTAATTCCAGAGAGAAAGTGAAGAGCTGAGATTTTCTGTTCTTAATAATTAAGATTAAAGATACTTTTCAATATGATTAGGATGACCTATTTTTACCGCTGAAGTACATTTTAGCTTAGGCTTTTCATTGAGCAGGGGTTTTAATATTTGGTGATTGATACCAACCTTCCAATAATTGGATGAAAGCCAAAGACATTCTCCTGGGAAACATACAGTCAAGTTTTACATTAAATTTCAGGGGGTTCAAAGAGTCCTCAGTGTTCATGCATCCCATAGTGTGTTATTCTTAATTCCCAGGGTCTACAGGTATATATAAAGTTACTCAGACCTTTCTTGTAAGAATGAGAGATGGTATGAAAATGTGTATTGTTCTTGTTCTTCAGGAATTTTGTGCAGATATTTAAAGTTTTGTGCAATAGCTCTGGAAGCCTGAGTCCTTAAGGCTTATTTTTTTCTGGGAGATGGCTACCTATGCTTTCATCCTGTAGTCATCAATTAATTATAAGAATATACAAAGAACTCAAACAAATGTACAAGAAAAAAACAAACAACCCTATCAAAAAGTGGACAAAGGATATGAACAGACACTTCTCAAAAGAAGACATTTATGCAGCCAACAGACACATGAAAAAATGCTCATCATCACTGGCCATCAGAGAAATGCAAATCAAAACCACAATGAGATACCATCTCACACCAGTTAAATGGCGATCATTAAAGTCAGGAAACAAGAGGTGCTGGAGAGGATGTGGAGAAACAGGAACACTTTTACACTGTTGGTGGGACTGTAAACTAGTTGAACCATTGTGGAAGACAGTGTGGTGATTCCCCAAGGATCTAGAACCAGAAATACCATTTGACCCAGCCATCCCATCACTGGGGATATACCCAAGGATTATAAATCATGCTGCTATAAAGACACATACACATGTATGTTTATTGCGGCACTATTCACAATAGCAAAGACTTGAAACCAACCCAAATGTCCATCAATGACAGACTGGATTAAGAAAATGTGGCACATATACACCATGGAATCCCATGCATCCATAAGAAAGGATGAGTTCATGTCCTTTGTAGGGACATGGATGCAGCTGGAAACCATCATTCTCAGCAAACTATCACAAGAACTGAAAACCAAACACTGCATGTTCTCACTCATAGGTGGGAATTGAACAATGAGATCACTTGGACACAGGAAGGGGAACATCACACAAAGGGGCATGTTGTGGGGTGGGGAGAGGGGGGGAAGGGATAGCATTAGGAGAAATACCTAATGTAAATGACGAGTTAATGGGTGCAGCACACCAACATGGCACATGTATACATATGTAACAAACCTGCACGTTGTGCGCATGTACCCTAGAACGTAAATTATAATAAAAACATAAATAAAAAAAGAAAAAATAATAAGAATATCACTTTTTTAAAAAAAGAAAAAAGAATATACTCTATCTGTTACAAATTGCTAGCACTGTATTTTCTCTCACGAGGTAAGAGGAAATACAGGTTAGCAGGGCATCTTCTTTTAAAAATAGAAGTTGCAAACATAATTGGCTTCTGGAAAGTATGAGATTTTCTCTTTCTCTCTAGTAATATTCTTTCTGTAAAATGCAATCCTCTTGGTCTTATCTATACACTCTGGATTAGGTACATACTAGGCTACCAGGACACTCAGCTCTTGCAAAAAGCACTAAATACTAACTCATTTGGGTTATGATTGCGAACAGGTAGAAGTCTCTGCCGTGAGTAGATAGTGTGTGGATGCTGGTGGACCAAAATGTTTGATTTGGGGTAGATAAAATGGGAAAAAAAAATGCCTTTTTAATATGTATTTTTTTGATATGCATAGCTCTCATCATGGGCAATATTACATGTTCAGAAATTTGGATCAGCAATCAGGTGGAACTAAGAAACAGCTGTTCCCATTGTACCTGGCATATACACTGTAATTTGCTTCAGACTCCACCACTCTCTATTGCCCTCAATCCATCATAAATGTCAGCTGCCATTGATTATCACAGATACTTCTTCTTTTTCTTTAGTATAGTAGAGCAATAATTTCCAATACCCATGTATACGTCAAAAATGGCACCATGAAATACAGAAAAACCCTGTATATCATTATATATTTCTTGGGAGCAACTGAAAATTGTCTCTTATTTAATATGCAAGCAGAATGCATCTTCATCAGGTTTATTATCATTTATTTTACATACAATTGCTTCACTCACTAATGTTATTTCTCTTTGTCCATATTGGCATGTGATTTGCCACTTTTTTTCCTAAGGTCCTCTTCACTTTTTCACCTTCAGCATCCTGAAAGTGCTGCTAAATTGATTTTTAGTATTTGTTATAGTCTTATTTTATTTCAGTGCTTAAAAATCAATGATTTTACACTTTTCTGTAAAATATTAACAATTAAAACAAACTAATGAAGTGCTGTTATCTATATGGTTATTTACAAGTATTTACATAATAAGCTCAGTTAAAAGAAACTGGAGGGATTATTGGCTGCAACCTATTGCCTTCATATGGATTTAGCAAACAGTAATAATCACAACAGCAATAGCAACAATACAACAGCATTTCTTTGGATTATTTTACAGATTACAAAATACCCTCATGTGCATTTTATGTAATTACATGAAGTCCAGAAATGCTGACATAGTATATTTCCTCTGTCTTAAAATAATTTTAAATAAAGAGCATCTAGCAAGGGAGAACTCCTCCCCTGAATCACTACTGGGAGGCTGGACATTATACAAATGGGCAGTGTCTACTGAGCTGCTCAAGGAGGCATAGGCAGCTGCCTCCGCTTGTAACAGCACTTTGTTCCTGACAGAATGTGAGAGTAAAATTCAGTGCCATGAAGTTCTAATGTTGAGATGGGGTCATGTGACTACACTGCTTTCTTTTGTACTGTCAGACCCGAAAATCCTGCCTGTGGAGAATGTGTGATGTCGTCTTACATGGACACTAGCCATCTGTACTTCATTTTCAATTTTCTCAGCATCAGAACTATGAATTTACAACTCCATTTAGTGTTTTTTTTTATTGTGTAAATATGGGAGGGTAGGTTTTGAAAGCCCCTACGTTTTACAGTATTGAAAATTCCAAACTAGAGTATCTAAAAGGTTTCTGTGTTCAGAAAGCAATTTGAGTGGTTGTCTTTGTTAGTAGGCACTTCCTACAAGGAAAAAATATGAGAATTTCATTTATTTATGTAAACATAGATAGATAAACAAGTAGACAGATAGAGGTTAAGCCCTTGCCATGCATATAACACCTGTTTGACACTATAAATGAAAGAAGTATAAGGAGGAAATTTGCTGAAAACAAAAGATACATAGTTCTGTGTATTTTCTATGCTGAAGCATTTGCATGTGTTTATAGAAGTGAGAAATCACATAGTTCTGGATGATCATGAAAAGAAAAAGGAGGAGGAAGCAGTAAGAGAGAATTCCCAGCGGAGGGAGGCATATTGATTATGAAGATAAGTTTGTACACTGAGTGCTTAATTAGAATATTCTGTTATACAAAGAGACAGGCAAAGATGACAGTATGTTGATACTTCAAAAAATAAATTAACTTTTCAATGGTGAAAGAATAGTTTTCTAAGAAAGTAATTCAATGACACGTTTTTTGGTTCTTTTTTTGCAGATACTATGTTTTTCATTGAAACAATGATTATTGCTAATAGTTATTTGAATTCCACATATTTGTGCCTTTTGTGCACTTTCCAGAGACTAAAGTCATTCTTCAACAATTCTGCTGTACAATGGTCAGCTACATAAACCTCAGTTAGACATGAGCTATCCAGCAGATTTAGGGGTTATATTTCAATGTGGGATTTGAATTATAATTATCCATCACACTAGAAAAATAATAGTTCTAATCAACCTGTCTTTATTATCACTTTCATCATAATTTTAACTGCTCTGTTTTTATATAAGGTTGCCATTGCCACCCGGGGCTTTTTCAGGACTCTGGAAGAATCAGGAAGCATTCAAGCATTTATACTTTGAAAAATTTCCTGTAAGAACGTTAATATGCTTTTTTATCTTCTTATCTACTTTTCTATAATTCTTGCCTATTAAATTGAGAAACTTGCTCCTAGAATTGTAGATCAAAAAGAAACTTTTAAAGGTTATCTGGACCGGTTTCCAGCTCCCAGGGATAAGAATGCTCAACTCATAATTATCTAAATAAGTCAATATTATACTTATTGTCAGTCTCTAGACATAGACATTTCTTGGTTTTTCTTAGCAGCTTTTCCTAGAATTTAATAGTCCTCAGTGTCAGGACATCAGGACATTATTTGTTACATAAAAATGTCGTTTGGACTTTCTATATTGTTTCCTCTACCTGATTCCTCTGTATCAACAGAGAGTAACAAATCAGAATTATATAATGTCATTCAGACCCTTTAACCTCTTATTGGTTATATGAGCAAATTCCATTCAGCTTGCCCAGAAGTTGTATTTTTCCATTTCTTTATTTTTGACACCATTTCTTGAATGTTCTCTGAGTGCTTTATTTTTAAACCTTATTTTAAAAATACAGATACAGGACAGAAACAGTGTACTCAAAGCCCAACACCCAGTGTCCTGGATAACAAAAAGTGCCTTCCTGTTTCACATTCTGTCATCATGTGAAACTTGTTACTCCATGCCGTGGTGATGTGTGTTATGTTTATAACAGCACTTCATTAATAAAACACATCAGGGTCTGCTCACATCATCTTTCGGTTGTCCCTCTACTTACACCCCCCTCCCCCACTGCCTAACCCCAACAGGGACACCTGGTTCTCATTTTTCACCAAGTAAAATTCTGAATGAACAGAATTTCACTAAAATTTTGCCAAAGTATTTAGCATTTTATCTTTATTATTTGTTAGTGAAGGAAAGATAACCTAATCAACCAGACAAATGACAAGAATTAAAATAACTTTCTTTAGGAAGAAATTGCAGCATTGAATGACCTCAATAGCCAAGATTAAACATCCCCTGATAGAGTGTGGCAGGGAAGATTTGTCAGTGTAGTTGACTCCAGTAAGCCCAATCTATCTGCATGATGGGCCATAGTTAATCATCAGAGTGCAGGTGGTGAGATCGTTGATTATAGCCTGGCAATGGCAAATGATATGTGCATGTGGTATTGACATGATCACCTTTAACACTAAAAGCTCCCTCAAAGCCCCTGTTTATGGCTACACTATGTGAAGTGACTCTGTACTCTGTCTTTTTACCTCATCTCAAACCTATTATTTGAGGAATTAATAACAGCACAGAAGGGTTGAGTAATTTCCCATGAGTTCACATAAGTGAGAAGTGATGGAACTGAGACGAACCAAAATAGTCAGGCTTGAGAGTTCATACTCTTAACTACTACTCTAGGTTGCCTCTCTAATATTAATAAAAGTATTAATTGCAGTAAAATTATTGAGAGCTCATGATATGCCAGAGTCTGTCCTCTTTCACTTATATACACTGCTTCATGTGTGCTTCACAGAAGCCTTAGAAGGCAGAGCTCATTTTCCCATTTAACAGATGAGAATACTGAGTCTCAGAAAGTCTAAGAAACACAATAGTGGCTTTCCAGGATTTGTACTAAAGTCCATGCTTATAAACATAGGTATCAAAATAACTCAGAAGCATAAGGAAAAATAATATTTATTTTTTCTACTTCTTATTCTTTATTATTATTATTCTACTGTCATTTCTAGACCAGCAACAATGTTTTACTTTGAGTGACTAAAAATTAAATTTCATACTTACTATTAAATTTCACTGAAGCTTGAGTCCAATCCTAACCTATGTTAATAAACTAGTGCTGTATTGGGAATTATTCACTGGGAGCTTTAAAGCTTTTAAAAGTTAATACAATTAAAGAAGAAATGTATCAAAGAATTACTTTGCAATATCAAAGTATATTAGAATTAGTATTAAGCTATTACTTCTCCATTAAAAAAAGAAATCGGATTCATAAACTTTACAACTCTATATTCAAACACTTAAACATTTCTAAAAACACTTCTTATTCTTGGCTGTTAAAGGAGCAAAGAGATTCTAGCACAGTTTCCAGATAAAAAGTAGTGTAATTTCCTAGTCTAGTTATGAAAAATAGCAAAAGTTCACAGTAAATCCATTTCTATTACATTGTATATTTTACAAAGTTTAAAACGATTACATTACTTCATGGTACATGCTAATCAAATATTATTTTTTCTTGTTTTCAGGGATATTATGATACCATGGATGCTGGTTACATGGATGAAGAAGGCTATGTGTATGTTATGTCTCGAATGGACGATGTAATAAATGTTGCAGGTCACAGAATTTCTGCAGGTGCCATTGAAGAGGTATTGATGAATATTGGTATTCTATTCCAAGTAGTGTTTAGACACAGAGCTGCACTGAAGACAATATTGAGATTATTTCACTTGGAAAATTACCACACCCTTCATTTGCAGCAGAGGCTAGGTTACTCTTGTATCTCTCTCACCTCACTTTCTCTCTTTTACATATTCCTATTCCCTACACTCCCACATCCCTGGGTGGTAGTGAAGAGTTTTAAACACTTACACATATTTTTTTCTTTATGGGAGAGCCTGTGTACATTTGTCTCTTAATACTTACTACTTGAATGTCTCTAGCTTCTTGATTTACTCATGTTTAATCATCAGGTTTGCATACGGTCTTTAAGTGGTGTGGGATTAAACATTTTATTGTACTCTTAAATCCTGAGAATTTTCTTCCAATGTAAGTCACGTAAAATCTCCAGAAGAGGTTTTTAAAAATGTTTAAAAAACTTACTCCTATGGAGTAAAATCTACATTATTGTTATACAATTCTGTATTTATACTAATATAGTTTCTTGTAACCATCACCAGAGAAAGGATACAATTTCAACACTGTCAAAGAATTCTCTCACAATGTCACCTTCGTATTCTGACTCTCGTAACTCTTGTTTTTGTCTCCGTTCCTATGTTTTAACCTTCTCTCCAATTTTATATAAATAGATTATACAGTGTTGTAACCTTTGAGACTGGGTTATTTCATTTAGGAAAATATATTTTAGATCCTTCCAAGTTGTTGCATTTATTACGAATTTGCCTTTTTATGTTGTATAGAATTCCATCGTGTGGCTATACTAACAAGTTTATGTATCCATTCATCCATTAAAGGACAAATGGGTTATCTCTAGTTTGGAGCAGTTATAAATAGGGCTGTTATACACATTCAAATACAAGTGTTTGTGTAAAGAATGTTTTATTTCTCTATGATAAATACCTAAATGAGTTTTCTGGGTTATATGTTAAATGTATGTTTAAGGTTGTGAGAAACCACCAAAGTGTTTTCCCGTGTTACTGTGCTATTTTACCTAGCCACCAGCAGTATTTAAGGGTTTATAATTTTCCCCGTTCTTTCTAGAACTTGGTAGTGTCATTACTCTTGATTAAACCATTCTACTAGGTGTGTAATAATATCTCATTGTGCATGTGATTTGCATTTCCGTAAAAACAAATGATATTGGGCATGTTTTCACAAGCTTATTTGCCATCCATATGTCTTTTTTGATGAGATAGTTGTTAAAATCTTCAGCCCATTTTCTTTTTTATTTGGATTATTTCTTTTTTATTGTTTAGTTTTGTAAGTTCTCTATATATTCTATATCCAAGTCCTTTATCTGATGTGCAGTTTGCAATTTTTTTTTCTAGTTTCTGACTGATCTTTTTATTTTGTTAGAAGTGCCCATAACAGAGAAAAAAAAATGGTTATCATTTTGATGAAGTCTAATTTATCATTTTTTCTTTTACAGATTATGATTTTGGTATTGTATATGAAAACTCTTTCCTAACTCAGCATCACAAAGATTTTCTCTTGTTTTCCTCTAAGAGTTTTATAGTTTTATGTTTTACATTTAGTTTTATTGTTTTAATTTATAACATTTTAAATTTAAATTTGTTAGTTTTTTAATATAGCGCAAGGTGTATGTTGATACATAATTTTTTAAGTGGATGCCAGTTGTTGCGGCATCATTTGTTGAAAAAAAAAACTGCCCTTTCTCTGTTGAATTGCCTTTGAATCTTTGTCAAAAATTAGGTGATAGGCCGGGCACGGTGGCTCAAGCCTGTAATCCCAGCACTTTGGGAGGCCGAGACGGGTGGATCACGAGGTCAGGAGATCAAGACCATCCTGGCTAACATGGTGAAACCCCGTCTCTACTAATTCACTACTAAAAAAATACAAAAAACTAGCCGGGCGAGGTGGCGGGCGCCTGTAGTCCCAGCTACTCGGGAGGCTGAGGCAGGAGAATGGCGTGAACCCGCGAGGTGGAGCTTGCAGTGAGCTGAGATCCGGCCACTGCACTCCAGCCTGGGCGACAGAGCGAGACTCCGTCTAAAAAAAAAAAAAAAAAAAAAAAAAAAATCAGGTGATAATATTGGAGTGGGTCTGTTTCTAGAATATCTTGTCTATTTCATTGATCTATGTGTTTATGTTTTTACCAATACTATACTGTCTTGACACTGTAGCTTTGTAGTATATTTTAGAGTTGAATAATGTGAGTCCTCCATATCTGCTCTTTTTTTCAGTCTTGTTGTAGCTATACTAGTTCCTCTAGGTATTCCACATACACATTTGAATAAGATTTTCTATAGGTACAACAAACCCATACATAAATTTTTATTGAGATTGTGTATTAATTGGAAAAAAATTGCTATTTCAAACTTACTGTGTTCAAGCCACGAGTTTTGTATGTTTCTTTCTTTAGGACCTCTAAATGTGAATAAAAACATTTTTATTACTTTCTTTCCTATTTGAATGTTTTTTACATCTTTTTCTTGCCTTTGGAACTGGCTAGAACTTGGGGTAGGATGTTGAATAAGACTGGCAAGAGCAGACACCCTTGTCTTGTTCCTGATCTTAGGGTAAAGGCAAGAATGGAGCTAACTGTAGGTATTTCTGTAAATATATACTTTATCAAACAGAATAAATGTTTTTTTATTTCTAATTTGCTGAAGTGTTATTTTTAATTATGAATTAATGTTGAATTTTATCAAATGCTTTTTCTGCCTCTATTGATAAGAATGTGGTTTTTCTTTTTAACAGTGTTGTGTGAATTACATTAAATAATTTTCAGCTGTTGAACTAGTCGTGCATTCCTGGGACAAATTGTACATGATTCCAATGATTTATTGTTTTTATACATTGATTTGTTTAATGAATAGTAATTTTCCTTATTCTGAAATATACTGTTTGTGGTAATCATATAGTCTTTCTTTTCTTTGAAAAATGTTTGATTCATTGATCTTTTTCCATTTTTTCAATTTTAATCTGTCTGTATTATGTTTCATATGGGTTTCTTGTAGACAGCATCTACTTAGATCATAGGGACAGCATGTATTTGTTTTTATGTTTATCCAATCTGACAATCTCTATCATTTAGTGTTTTCAGATAATTTACATTTAATAATTGATATATTTATATATCTGTCTACCAGTTCATTATTATTCTTTTTGACTCTTCTCTTTTTCATTCTCTTATTTTATTCTTCTCATTTCATTCTCCCCTCTTTTCTCTTTTAAATTATTTTGGGGTTTTTTTTTTTTTGGTAGCTTTTATTAATTTGCAAGAATGTCTATTATTCCATTCATGCCAAGAGATTTTGCCCATTCTTCTTGGGCCATGGTTATTATTTGGTTTTTATTATTCATCTTTGTTACTTTTATCCTGAATGTGAAAATGAGGTGTTCTGGGTCAAAGACATATATATATTTTTTTTTTAATAAGAGTGTCATTTCCCCATTACCCTAGGTCTTATTGTGACCCAATGAGAGCCAATGGCAATTTTTCCTACATGAGTAGCCAGATTCTCCATAAATGAAGGTTAAAAAATGAATTTTCTCACTTATAAAAGGGAAAGAGGCAGCCATCCTTCCTGAAGGCTCTTTTTAAAAACATAGCGTCTTTAATCAAAATTCTAATTATTTACTATATAAGTAAAATAGCCCCAGGAGCCAGATAGCCGCGTGCATCTCCAATTTTACAACCTGGAGATGTTGCTACCTCCCGGGAATTAATCTTTTTTAGTAGGTAAATACCTAAGAAGATAGTGAGCCAGTCTCCCCAGCTCCTTGGGAGTTTATACCGGGGATCTAGTCTGGACTGTACACACTCGGCCTTGACAGGTAAAGTAAAGTTTTATTTTCCCTTAAGATCTGAGCAATTCATTAAGGAAATGACTATAGATCTAATTTTTAGGATGTTTTAAGAGTCTCAAGAAGCTAGGACTTTTTATAGGAGCACTGATAAATCTAGAGGTTTATTTCCCCATAGTTACAATAGCTAAGTTAAAATTTTTGATAATTCTGATATTTGGAAAATCTTGGGTTTGGTATCTAGGGATTTCCTTTTTTCTTAAAAGATGTTTAGATTTTCCTGATAACTGTTATGTCTATTTTACATCTTATCCCAAGTGTTTTGAATATTACACCATGGGATTCTGGATCCTAGTTAAATCTTCTGGATTTCTATTATTGTGGCTACTTATTTTAGGAGGCGGTCAGTCCAGTTAGGATCAGATTACATAGCTTTACCCACTTTCTGTGGACTGTGGTTTCAATGTCAATTTAATTTTCAAAACTTTTGTCTATTTGGATATTCTACATATACGACCATGTTGTTTATGAACAAATACAGTTTGAGATCTTCTTTCTCAGTCTGTATACATTTTACACTCCTTTTTTGTCTTATTGCACTACCTAGTATGATGATGTTTTTCTTTCTTGTTGTACTAGCCAGTATGATGTTGAAAATATACTTGTGAGAGCAGACATCCTTGCCTTATTCCTGATCTTAGCAGGAAAGTTTTCAGTTTCTCACCATTGAGTATGATATAAGCTCTTGGTTTTTTGTAGATGATTTGTCAAATTATGGAAGTTCCCCTCTATTCCTAGTATACTCAATGTTTTTATCATGAATGGGTATTGGATTCTGTCAAATGTTTTATTTTTTCTGCATCTTCTGATATGATTATGTAATTTTCAGCCTATTGATGCGATGGATTACATTGATTATTGAATTTCGAACCAACTTTGCATACCTGGAATAAATTCCACTTGGTCATAGTACATAATTCTTTTCACACATGATTGGATTCTATCTGCTAATATTTTATGGAGGATTTTGGCATCTATGTTCATGACAGTCACTGTCTATAGCTTTTTTTTTTTTTTTTTTTTTTTTTTGGTAATGGTCTTATTTTAGTATTAATACAATGGGAATATTTTCTAACTCATTCTATGGGGCCAGCATTATTCCAGTCCCATAGATTGAGTTAGAAAATATTCCCATTACTTCTGTCATTGGAAGGGCAGATTGTAGATAATCGGTCTAATTTATTCTTTAAATGGTAGAATTAACTGATGAATTGGTAGAATTCACTAGCTAACCTATCTTTGTCTGGTACTTTCAGTTTTGGAAGGTTAATAATCATTAATTATTGATCTAATTTTTAATACATATAGGCCTATTCAGATTGTCAGTTTCTTCCTGTGTGACTTTTGGAAAATTGTGTCTTTCAAGAAATTAGTTTATTTCATCAAATCAAATTTGTGGACATAGGCTTGTTCACAATATTCCTTATTATCTTTTTAACGTCCATGGTCTATAGTAATATGTCCTCTTTCATTTCTGATTTTAGTAATTTGTCTCTTCCTTTTTTTTTTTTTTCTTAGCCTGGCTTGAGGTTTATTGATTTTGTTGATCTTCTAAAGGAAAAGCTTTTGGTTTTGTGGTATTTTCTATTGATTTCTTATTTTCAAATTAATTTATTTCTCCTCTAATTTTTATAATTTCTTTTCTTCTGCTTACTTTGAATTTAATTTGGTCTCCCATTTTCTAGTTTCCTAAGGTGAAAGTTTAGGTAATTGATTTTAGATCTTTCTTCTTTTCAAATATGTGAATTCAATGCTGTAAATTTTCCTGCAAGCATACTGTTGCTGCATCCCATAAATATTGATGTTATATTTTAATTTTCATTTGGTTAAAATATGTTTAAATTTCTCTTGAAATATCTTCTTTGACTCATGTGTTATTTAGAAGTGTGTTGTTTAATCTCCAATAATTTGTGATTTTACATCTATCTTTCTGTTATTGATTGCTAGTTTAATTCTATTATTACCTCAGAACAGACATTGTATGATTTATATTCTTTTAAAAAATTTAAAGTGTGTTTTATAGTCCAAAATATAGTCTGCTTTGGTGAATGTTCCATTTGAGTTTGAAAAAAATGTGTAATCTTCATTCAACAACTTCATTCAGAGACAAAGAAAAAATATAAATCAGAAATTTAGATAAAAGTAAAGGAAGAGCATCATAAATGAATAAATGAAAGTGTATTAGTCTGTTCTCACACTGCTAATAAAGACCTATTTGAGACTGGGTAATTTATAAAGGAAAGAGGTTTAATTAACTCATAATTCCACATGGCTGGGGAATCCTCACAATCATGGCAGAAGGAGAATGAGGAGCAAAGTCATGTCTTACGTGGCAGCAGGCAAGAGGGAATGTGCAGGGGAATTCCCTTTATAAAACCATCAGATCTTGTAAGACTTATTCACTATCATGAGAACAACACAGAAAAGATTCGCCCCCACAATTCAGTTACCTCCCACTGGGTACCTCCTATGACACGTGGGAATTATGGAAGCCACAATTCAAGATGGGATTTGGATGGGTACACAGCCAAACCATATCAGAAAGTAAAATAAAATATTTTATTGTTCTTGTTCTCAATTTATCTCACAAATAACAGTTTGTTCATACTAATAACAGCAAAAATATGTGTGCATATATGCATATAATATATATGCTTATGTATAAGCAAAATAAATGACAGTAGTGATACAAGGGCTAGAAGGGAGGAATTAGGAATTTTTGTTATCAAAAGGTACTTGTTCTGTCTATGATGTGTTGAGCGTGGTCTTTTTTTTTTTTTTCTTATTCTTAATTCTTAGTTGTTGAATGAAGTGGACTATTGACATCAGTTTTATTCAGTTGATTGATGGTACTGCTGAACTGAACTATGTCCTTACTGATCGTGTGCCCAGTGGATCTGTAAATTTCCAGCACAGGGGTGTTGAAGTCTTGATCTATAATAGTTTATTCATCTATCTCTCCTCCCAATTCTATCAGTTTTTGCCTGACATACTTTGATGCTGTTAGGATCATCATTCCTTCTTGGGTTATTGACTTCTTTATCATTATGTAATGCTCCTCTTTATTCTTGATACATTTTCTTGCTCTGAAGCCTTCTGTGCTTGAAATTAACATAACTACTGCTACTTATAAAAATTAGCATGGTATAACTTTCTCCATCCCTTTACTTCTAATCTATATGTGTCATTATATTTAAAATGGGTTTCTTTCAGAAAACATATAATTGAGGCTTGTTTTTTAATCTACTCTCTGATGATCTGCCTTTTAATTGGTATATTTAGATCAGATATTAAGTGATCATTAATATAACTGAATTAACATTTACCATATTTGTTATTGTTTTCTATTTGTTGCCCTTATTCTTTGTTTCTATTTCTGTCTGTCTTTCTCTGCATTTTGTGGTTATAATTGAACATTTTATATTATTTCATTTTGCTCCCCTTTTTAACATATTAAATATACTTTTTTAAACTTGTTTTAGTGGTTGCCCTAATGTTTGCAATATATATTTACAACTAATCAAGTCCAGACTCAAATAATACTATGTTACTTCACAGGCAGAGCAAATACCTTAAAATAGCAAAATATTTCTAATTCCTCCCTTGTAGCTCTTGTATCACTGCTGTCATTCACTTGCTTATACATAAGCATATATACATGCACATATACCCACATTGTTGCTATTATTATTTTGAACAAACTTATCTGTGATGTAAATTGAGAACAAGAAAAATAATTTTTTACTTTATTTTTGTTTATTCATTTCTGATGCTCTTCTGTTATTTTTATTCATACAAGTTTCTGATATATTATTTTCCTTGTCTCCAAATAACATTTCTTGCAAAGCAGGTCTACTGGCAACATATTACCTAAATTTTTTTTCTTTTGTCTAAAGAAGTATTTAGTTTTCCTTAATTTTTGAAGGATAATTTTCCACAATATAGCAATCTGTAATTCTGTAATTCTAGAATTAATGGTGCTTTTTTCTCTCTTGACACTTTAAATATTTCACTCCACTGTGTGCTTGTTTACATGGTTCTTAAGGAGAAATCACATATGATTTTTATCTTTGTTTCTCTACAGGTAAGGTTTTTCTCCCTCCACTCTGGCTTTCTCTAGAATTTTTTTCTTTATCTTAGATTGTTTGAAATTTGAATATGATATGCCTACATGTAGGATTTTTTTTTTTTTTTACATTTATCTTTCTTGATGTTTTCTGTGATTCCTGGATCTATGATTTTGTGTCACCGTTAATTTGGGGGAAATTCTCAGTTATTATTTCTTTGTATATTGCTTCTATTTCTTTCTTCTCCTCCCATTACCACTATTATGTGTTTGTTACAGCTTTTGTATTTGCTCTGAAGTTCTAGGATATTTTATTCTGTTTGGGGATTTCTTTTGCATCTTTTTTCTCTTTGATTTTTGGTTTTGTGGGATTCTATTGATATATCCCCAAGTGCCAGGATTCTTCTTTCCCCCATGTCTAGTTTACAAATAAGCCCATCAAAGACATTCTTTATTTTTGATACAGTGATATTTCTTTGTAGCATTTTAAAAATTCTTTATTAGAATTTCAATCTCTCTGCTCAGCTTATATTAATCTTCTGTTATTGCTAGTTGTCTACTTTTTCCACTAATGCCCTTAACATATTAATTGTAGTTTTAAAAAAATATCATGTTCAGATAATTCCAATATTCCTGCCTATGAAACTCTGTTTCTAATGCTTCTTCAGTCTATTCAAACTGTGTGTGTGTGTATTTGTGTGGTTTGCTGTTATTTATTTATTTTGCCTTTTAGTATGCCTTGTAATGGTTTGTTGAAATACTGACGAGATGTACTGTGTAAAAAGAACTTCAGTAAGTAGGCCTTTACTGGTATATTGGTAAGATGAGGGGGAAAATAAGTGTTCTGTAGTCCTATGATTAAATCTTAGTTGTTTCATGACTGTGTATCCTTAGACTGTGAACTTCATAAGTTCTTTGTAGATTTTTCCCCTCTTAAAATAGGATGAATAAAGGGGACTGAAATTGGATATTTACTTTCTCCTATGTCAGTTAGGCTCTGAGAAAACTCCAGCAGTTAGGTTCTGTTACAGAATAGTTTCTTTTAAGGGTAGGCCCTGGAAAGAGGAACACAGTGTTTTGTCATAAAGCTCGGGTTTTCCAACCTTAACACTTGTTCCTGTAGAGGTTTCTGCTCCAATAAATTGTGTTTTTCTCTATTTACTTGTTTGTCTCTACAGTATTGGGGGCAGTGGTTTTCCCTGTGAACTTTCCCTCTGATAAATCTAAGAAGAATTGTTTTTTTTTTTTGTTTGTTTGTTTGTTTTTTTCAGTTTGTTTAACTTTCTACTTGTTAGAATGGGGTGGTGAATTCTAAGCTTCTTACATGTAGTACCAAAACCAGAGATCCCTTTTCCCTCTGGTTCACAAAACTCTCATTTGCTGTTCTTATAGGTAGTGAGTCAGGGCTTTGTGTGCCCACAGTTACCAGGATTATTCCTGCAATGTCTACAGGAACAGTGTCTCTGGGGAGAGGAGGCAGTTTTGTCTCTTTCCTGGCAGTTGCCTAGCACATGGCAGGGTAAGTCAACAGCGAGCCACTCTCAGGAACGGCATGGCTGCTGCTGCAGAGAGCAAGTGGCACTGATCCTTTCTGGGTTCTCTTGGTTTAGGGTGGGAGAGTAACCAGGGCTCCCTCCTGCAGGAGCTGTTGTACAGCTAGTGTGGAGAAGGGAAGGGGCACACCTTCGTCGCTGACATTTACTTGGTGTAAGGTGTGGAGAGGTAACAAATTTGCTACAGCTCTGTAAAGAGAGGGTGGGCCCTGCTTCTTTGTCGGCACTCATCTAAAGTAGGGAGGATGAAACCTGTTTCATGTCTCCCCTACTCCTTTTCCTGGGCCTCTGACCAGACACAGCAGGCTCTTAGGGCCTTTTCTGTCTGTATTCGTTGTCAGTTACACATGTTGAGCTGCTTTAGCCCTGGGGCCAGATTATACAGAAAGTAAAGCAAACAAATAAACAAAAATAACAAAATCCCCAAACTCCCAAATGACAGTGAACTTATCGCCAAGTTGTATTTCAAGTTCTGATGTTCTGAATGAGTCTTCTAGTATATATTTTAGCCCAGAGTTTTTCATTGTTATTGTGGAAGAGATGTTACTTCATTTTTTTTTTTTCTAGAAGGAAATCCCAGAATAGTTTTTAAACTGAGTGGAGCAAACAAACTACAATTTGAATGAAAGAAAATGTTTAAAGTAACATGATTAACAATTCACTGTGATCAGAGTATGCAGATCAAAGGTTTATTTCCTCTTTCTCTAATTGAAAGAGGATCAGGAAAAAAAAAAAAAAAGAACAACTATTGGGTACTAGGCTTAGTACCTGGGTGATGAAATAATCTGTGCAACAGACCCCTGTGACATGAGTTTATTTATATAGCAAATCTGCTTATGTATCCCTGAATCTAAAATAAAAGTTAAAAAAATTAAAAATTAAAAAAGTTAGTACCTATCTTCTGTTCAAACTTAACGGCTTAATACTTCTTGTTATGTTGGCATGTGTTTCTTAAATGTGATTTTTTTGAGTAAAAGGAAGGAACTTTATAAAATATTTTAGAACATTTGAGCTTTGTGTGCTATTATAATGTTATCTTGTTTTTAAACGACTCTGAATTTTGTGATAACCTGAAATTGAAAATTTTGCTTCATGTCTTTTGGTGTGTTGGCAAAAGATGGCTCTGGTTGCATGAAATATTAATTTCTTCCTTTTAAGAGATTACTTCCAATATTCACCTGCATTTCTGGCAGACTCAGTCAATCAAAATATGAAAACTATGTACACATAGTTCTTATTATTAGCCAAAAACCTTAGTCTTTTTTTAATTTTTAGAATGAAAAGAGGAGTGTTAACCTATTCAAATATATGTTGCGCTTTAATGCTTCTACTGAAATCCTTCTCACTGTATGTAACAGCAGAATGAGATAGGCAGAAAATAGGCAGTTAAAATGGAAAAAGAGAAAAACATGCTAGAATTATTGGCATCTAACAGAAATTTTGTCACTGGGTCTTGGAGTATTTAGGGTGCATAACAGGAAACCATTCAGACCTTAAATCTTTAAGTTAACTTCTCTCTACATATGAATTAAATGCCTAAGTGTTTATTAAATATTTATATTTAATAAGAAAAGTATATTTCAATTTAAATCAGATCTGTCTTTGTCTTTGAAATCTCTTAGAGAATTGTGAACTGATACTTTGTACTGACTTTTTACTAGCTCCTAGCAAAATTGCTTAGCAAATTGATTATTTCTTTCTGAAAAGTTTGATGATATATCCAGCTCTTACTAAAGTGTCCAAACCTTACTATTTAACTACTTGTCAAAGGTTCCCAATGGTGAATACCATATTCCATTTTAACTTTTTGGAATAGGAATTGAGAGTCTTAATCCATTGAAAGTTTTATTTGTAGAAAAAAATAGACTGAATATTGTTTTTATGTACAGTGAAATTATCTGCACTTTTCCAGTTTCCCTAAGTAGATGTTTTATGAGTAATTATTAGAAAGACAAAAAAAAGTGTATAAGTTGTTGTTAGAAAGTCATTCATGCAAGGATGTAGAGAAAAGGGAACTCATACTCGGTTAGTAGGAATGCAAATTAGTACAGCCGTTATGGAAAATAGTATGGAGATTTTTCAAAAAACTAACAGTAGAACTACCATAAGATCTTGCAATCCCACTATTGGGTAGTTATCCATAGGAAAAGAAATTAGTATGTCAAAGGGCTACATTTACCCCCACGTTTATTGCAGCACTGCTCAAGTAGCAAAGATATAGATCAACCTAAGTGATCATCAACAGATGAATGAAGAAAGAAAATATGGTAAATGTGCACAATAGAACAATACTTGGTCATAAAAAATAATAAAATCCTGCCATTCGCAGCTATTTGGATGGAACTGGATTTCATTACATTAAGTGAAAGGAGCCAGGCACAGAAAGACAATATCTATCTTCACTCATATATGGGATCTGGAATAGTTGATCTTACAGAAACAGAGAGTAGAATGATACCAGAGGCTGAGAAGGGTATGTGTGTGTCAAGTGGTGGAAGCACATGAAAAGAGATTGGTTAATGGGTACAAATATACAGTTAGACAGAAGGAATGAGTTCTAATATTCAATAGCAAAGTAGAGTGTCTATAATTAATAACAATGTATAGTTCAAAATAACTAGAAATTAGTACTTGAAACTTTTTCAACACATAGAAATGATAAATATTCGAAGTGATGGATACCTTAAATACCCTAAATTTATCATTACACACTCTATGCATGTAACAAAATATCACATATACCCTATAAATATGTACAAATATTTGTACCAATAGTATTTTTAGAAAAAGAATTTCAAGTACAACAAAACCATAAAATGTATATTACCTAAATCAAGCAGATATTCTATTAAAATTATTACATCAAAAATATTTCAGGAAACTCTATGTTCTTTTCTGTTCTCATCGTAAGAAAATGGAGCTCTGGCATAGGTTTTTATCAATTTAAGAGGACAGTATCCTTGCAGATCCAAGTAAAAATGAGGACCTTCTTTAACTATTAACTAATAATCAAGTCTATTTTAAGAGTTGATAAATTTTTGAAAGTCCAGCATCATGCTAGACATTTAGGAAACTTTGGTGGAAGTTAAAGAGTTCATAGAAAAATTATGTCTAAAATCTGCTAGTTCTGGACTTGTAAGCTAAAATTTTCAGGAGCTAATATGATTGTTCTTGCTCAGTTCTCTTTGACTGCTGTGGCTTTTCTTGTGAAGAAATCTACAGGCTTTTTCATACAAAGAAATGTACAGGAAATAAATTGGGCTCTCTAATTTCACTCTCACTTGTAGCTTAAGTTTAGGTTTGTTAAATAATCCCACTAATATTTGTGGGAACTTGGAAATCTGGTGTTAACATACTGCCTTTAAAGCCTACCTAGGACACTGTTCACATGCCATTGGCCTTTTTGAGGTTGTTCTAACCAAAGTGTCACTGTTTGTTTTCCAAGTTAGCTATTTTGTTTGCTATTTTAGGAATGATTCTTCAACATTGAATATATTTCCGTAAAGTGACAGTATATCCAACTAAGATGCCTTGCCATTTCAATTCTACCAAGCGTTAAATGACTATTGGATTTAAGTAGTTACAACATTGCTGAATATTTCCTGGGTACTCCTATGAATATTGATGAGTATCTGGAATCTCTCTGACAAGTTTCCTAGATTACTCCAATGTCAGAGGAAATTTTTTAAAATCCCTCTTCTTCAAACCATTGCATAGACGATATCGCACTGCAAACTGGCTCCTCCCATCTTATGAGGGTGTTTGATTTGAACTGATTTTTTAAATTAAGATTCTTAAAAATATAATTGAGAAACCTGCGTAGGTCAGCCCAGTGAAGCCCAAAAATATTTTAAATTCATTAAAATCTATGCAAAATTGGCAATACCTAAGAAACAACAGATGACAGGAAGTTGCTAGTGCTAATCCCGTAACATTTATATACTCACTTGTGGTGAGACTATTGCCTTTTAAGTTCCATAACATCTTTAGGTACTTAAATGTCAGTTAATCACAGATGCTTCATAGATTTTATTTGGAGGGAATGCATTAATGTGGCTTTTGATATTTTTACCCCCATAGGACATTTGGTTGGCTTCTGTCCCTTGAATGTTGCCAAGACATATTTTGACGCTTTCGCTTTTAATGCTTCAGTTGTTGAAATCATCACTTGGCATACAAATGTTATTTGTGGGGCCAACATAAAAAGCTGCCACCCTTCCTTTATGGCACTTTAAAAACTGATAGATGAATAATATTTGATGTCACTTAGATATGACACATAATTCTTGAAAATGATTTTGCTTCTCACAATTTTTAAGAATTTATCTGCAGCAGGCAAAAATGGGAAACTCTAACATTATACTACAAGACATTTTGTTGTATATTTCTTCTGATTTTAAAATGTTCCTTGCTTTTATAGAAAACAATCAACATTTTCCCATCCACTTCTAAAAGCACTAAGACTAAGGGCAAATCTTAGTAACATTTAAAATAACAAAGTCAAAGAGTGGCAAACTAGATGTTTTAACATTAAATTTAGTTAAAATTCTAGTCATATTGGTTAGGTGACAAAATATGTGGGTGATTTATTTTTTAACAGTGATTTGAACAGATACCTTGGCATTTTAGGAACTCCAGTACAGAGAGTCATGGCACCAATAAACACTAATAATTTTTGACGATTAAACCTCTGGTTAGCCAGGAAAAAGAGATGTTCTTTACTCATTAAGGGAACACCCAGTCAGAATTTGTAGGATCTAACCTTCCAAGTCTATATCCTATCTGGTACAGCAAAGTGTTATTTTGCATGACTAATGACTGACTACAGTAAGTACTAAAATATATATCTGGCAGTAAAAGTTGTCTTTCTGATCTCACCACATGGGTCTTAAAAGTAAAAAAGACTAATTAATGAGCTGTTGGGAGCATTTTAAGAGTTTATACATATAGAAGCAGTGGGAGAATATGGTGTTGTGTAGTCGTGTAGTATGTATTTAGCAGAAGCTTTTTAGTTAGGTTCAACTAATGGAAAGGGTGTGAACATTTTTGCCTGAGCAAATCCTGCAAAAGCTAACAAAGCATATCTACAAAAATCATTTATTTAACATGTACTACCCTCAGCACTGCATGAATCAGAAGGTATGTGGATGAAAATCGTTACAAGCCAATTCTTCAAATGGTATGCTTACAATATGGTATAGAAGCAATATTGAGTCCAAAGTAAGATATTGCACTGGCTTTGTACCAATCATCCTAGCAGGTCATCAAGTCTTCCAGGAGTTCAGAGAAGAGAAAACTTACTTTCAATTTGGCCTAATTAGAAAAAAAAATATATTCATGGAAAGTTTGGGACTTGAAAATGGCACATACCAGATCGTGCTGAGTTATTTTTCTACCTCTCTGGCTGGGTTCTTTTTTTGTTGTTGTTGTTTGTTTGTTTGTTTAGTTTTCTAGCTTCTCCTTTTTCAGGTTCCCACATTACATGTTGGAGTTCCTTAAGGTCTTTACTCTTTTCTTCTTCTTACTTTCTCCTGAAATAGGCTCATCAAAGTCTATAGCTTCCATTAGCATCTGTACATTAATGACATCCCAATGTGTATCTGCAGATTAAGCCTCTCCTCAGATTCTGGTGTACAACTGCCTCTACTTAGATATCTCAACTGCACCTCAATGAAACAACTCCAAGACTGAATATGTGATATTTCCTCTCAAGTCTTATCCTCATTAGCAATTTCTGGCTTAAAAATGATGCCACCATCCAATCAGATGCTCAAGTCAAAAACCATAGAATCATCCTTAATCCGTCTCTCTTATTCATGCCCCGTATTCAATGTATCATCAAATTTTGTCCATTTTACCACTAAAGAAATTCTAGTCTTTATTCTTACTATCATGACCTTAGCCTACTGCGGTATCCTTTCAGGTGGTTTTCCTGTATAAACAGTGACACCCACTCTCAACAATTCTTTATTTATTTTCCATGATGAAACTAAAATAAGTTTGTGCCTTTCAAAATCCACTCTGAAGTGAAAGAAGCTAATCTGAAAAGGCTACATACTGAATGATTCCAATTATATGACATTCTGGAAAAGGACCTTGAAGACAATATAAATTTCAGTTGTTGCCAACAGGTAGGGAAAAGGGAGGGGATGAATGAGCAGAGCACAGGGAGTATTTAGGTCAGTAAAACTGTTCTGCGTGATACTATAAAGGTGGATACCTGTCTTACACATTTGACAACACTCAGACATGTACAAGAGTAGACCATAACGTAGTAATGCAAACTATGAACTAGGATGATAATGGTGTGCCAGTTTTGGTTCATCAGTTACAACAAATGTATCGCTCTGGTACCAAATTTTGATAATGGGGGAGGCTGTGTATATGTAGTGGTAAGATGTATATGAGAATCCTACTTTCTTACTTGATATTACTATGAATCTAAAACTACTTTAAAAAAATAAAGTAGCTCATGCCTGTAATCCTAGCACTTCGGGAGGCCGAAACAGGTAGATTGCTTGCGCCTGGGAGTTTGAGACAAGTCTAGGGAACATGGCGAAACCCCATCTCTACAAAAAAAATAGTACAAAAAATTAGCCAGACATGGTGGTGTGCACCTGCAGAACCAGCTACTCAGGAGGCTGAGGTGGGAGGATCACCTGAGCCTCGGAGGTTGAGGCTGCGGTGATCTATGATCATGCTGGCACACTCCAGCCTGGGTGACAGAGTGAGATCTTGTCTCAAACAAACAAACATACAAACAAACATAAAACCTCAATATTAAATCTATTCTGATTTTGCATTCCTTCTCAACTACTGAAAATGCTTTATAGCCTTCCCAGGGCTGCTAAAATGAGCTGGAAGTTCCTAGCACAATACCTATCCACCTGTGTAGCTCCATCTTCTCCATTCTCACTCTTTGTTCTCTGCTTTCCAGCCACACTGGTCTCTTTGAGATATGAATGGTACCTGTGAAGTCCTTCCTCAGGGTTTTTGCCCCATCCCCATCTCCTTGCCTAATAAATATCTACTCATCCTTCAGATCTGCTTATTGTTATTTCCTGAAGAAAAAATTTTTGAGGCCCATATCTTTCTGCCAAATTGGTTGCTTTTGCTGTATCTTTCATATAAAAAAAAATATTCCCCAGAGTCCTTATCACTTTTGTATTTAGAGTAGATATTCATAATTATTTATTAATATCTGTCTCCACTACTAGACTGTAAGCATCTTGAAGCAATATGCTGACTATTTTTTATCACCCCTGAACCCAGTGAATGGTTGCAACACAGCAGGCATTTACCAAATATTCACTGAATGAATGAAGAGAAGAAGGAATAAGGACTGCCAGATGTGCTGTTGGTTAAAAGTTTGCTCAATGTTTTCTCTAGCTATTAGAGCTTTGGAGTCACCAAAATAACTATTAATCTTTCAGAAAAGAACATTTGAGTATGCATTTTAAAAGTCTTGTCACTATATATATACATATATATATATACACATACACACATGTAAAACACTGAGCATCTGTATTTCATGTGGCTACTCAACTCTATGAGTTTTTGTGATTTCAGATAGATACCAGCTTTGTGAACTTAAGGCGAGCAATATGAATATAGTTCCTCAACAGTGGGGATTATCTGATGTCAGGGCCTCTCTCCATATCCAGTCTCTTGCAAGTCCTGGAAAATCATCTCTGGATGGGTGGCCACTAAAGGAATTTCATTGTTCACTAACAGACTCAGAAATAAAGTTATTATTTAGCCATAGGACAGCCTTGGATTCCTCTGGAAGGTATGCTTATGGCAGCCAGAGTTAAGACTAAATCGCCGTGAGTCTGCCTGTTTGCAGAGGCTTGTTTACATGTGGTATCCACTACACATTTTCTCTGACTTCATTAATAAACAATTGAGACCAAGAAACCATTTCCTTACTTTCCGGGTAAGCTGAGCAATTTATCTTAATTACTGTCAACCTTTAGTGACTACCATGGGGATTCTAAGCATTCACTTCAGTAGTAAAGATGTAAATTACTTATGAATTTTCAATAGGCAGCCATGGATTTTTGGCTTCTCTTCCATGTACTTTTTTCCCCAACTGAAATTATATGTGTTTGTATATCTATATCTGTATCTATATCTAAATGTTGAATGTATATATATATATGGTAAATATGTATATTCTAAATGAATGTCTTTCCTTATTACAGTCAATCCTTTCCCATGGTACCGTGGCAGACTGTGCTGTTGTTGGCAAGGAAGATCCCTTAAAAGGTCATGTCCCCTTAGCACTCTGTGTATTGAGAAAAGGTGAGAGATCTTTGTTCTCTCTGATTGCTTGGGACCTGAATAATTAACTAAGGTTAATTCAGTGCTTACCATCTGAACTTTCTTTCTAGATATAAATGCAACAGAGGAACAAGTTTTAGAAGAAATTGTGAAACATGTGAGACAAAACATTGGCCCTGTGGCTGCTTTTCGAAATGCAGTGTTTGTCAAACAGCTACCCAAAACCAGATCTGGCAAGATCCCCCGATCAGCTTTATCTGCCATTGTCAATGGCAAGCCCTACAAGGTAAATTATCAAAGATATTTAATCCTGGGTTCTACAATATTTTTCTTCATTTATTTGGCATTAGCAAAGCTCTTAAAAATGGTTCTCAAATATGAATTGCAATCCCTAGAAAACACATAATAGTACTATTTTTTAATGGTAAGGGAGAGATTATATAGCCATTCCTTCTGTAGGAATGAGGGTTTTGGAAAGAAACTTGACTAATTAAGAACACATGCTTTGATGATAAGAACCAATATGTGAAAATTTTTTTTTATTTATTTTCATTTAGAGATAGAGTCTTGCTTTATTGCGCAGGCTGTAGGGCAGTGGCACACTCATAGCTCACTACACCCTCAAAGTTCTGGTCTAAAGAGATCCTCTCACGTCAGCCTCGGGAGTAGTTGGGACTACAGGTGCATGCAACTGTGCCCGGCTAATTTTTTTTTATTTTGTATTTGTAGAGGTAGTATTCTCACTCTGTTGCCCAGGGTGGTCTTGAACTCCTGCTCAAGTGGTTTGATTGTCTCAACCTCCCAAAGTGCTGGGATTACAGACCTGAGCCACTACTGCCTGCCAAAATATTTTTTCTCTTAGTAATTGTCAGTTAAATTCAAACACATTTTTGGAAACTCAATCCTATTGAATTAAAAGGTACACTTTCCTTATTATAGTAATTAATGGCAATTAGTGAATGAGAAAGCAAAACTATTGAGGCTGGCAGCAGTAGATGTTTAAAATGCTCTAATTGATAAATGCTAATTTTGTAATTGTTTTAGGAAATCTTAGGTCGATTCAATCATACGTTTTCTTTTAATTCGTGTGTACGTTATGGGTGAAAAGATATATCTATTTTTATCATTAAGATAATAAAAGGCAATGCAACAGTAAGGAGTAGTTACGTGAACACATGGCAAAAAAGAAAAATTGTTTCTGTAGAAATATATAGAAGATGACTCCAACTCTAGAAAAAATACCATCTAGGTCCAGTAGTTTTGCTAACTGAATTGTTTATTCTTTTACTCTGGAAAGCTATAGATGAGTATTAATATATTAGGTTCAGAGTTCCCTGTTTTAAAATTTTCCATATGCATATTACAAGACAATGGGGAAAACCACATTGCATATAATTCTTTAATTATAGAAAGAGTAGAAGAAATTCAAGGAAGAGTATTCACCTGACCCTAATTTTTTTTTCCAGATAACTTCTACAATCGAAGACCCCAGCATTTTTGGCCATGTAGAAGAAATGCTGAAACAAACATAATGAGTTTGTTTTATTCCTATTTTGAGTTGATTTAATTTCTTAATTGAAATTAAATTATTTGAGTTGTTTCTCAGAAATAAATATTTCAGTAGAAATTACTGCAAACTGAAATGTGAATTGTAAAACTTGGCCTAAACAAATCTAATGAAAACTTGTGAAAGACCTGTGCCTTTTGTTTGATTTGACCCTGTTAGCATTGTTATTAGTTATCTATAACATGGCTCATTATATGTCATCTACTGCTTTAGGAAAAATGTATCTAGTGTATTATTTTTAAAATTGTACCTCCCAAGAAAAACACTTTAATTGAAAGTAACACTAATATAGAGACACTTCCCGAAACCAAGAATATGTAGTTTTGATCCATAGTCTAAAACTTGATTTGAAGTCAGAAAATAATTAAAATTTTTCTAGTAGGAATTTTAGAAATTTTCTAGTATTCTTTAGATGCTCACATTGTTTTAAATAAAATCGATGAAATGGGAAGTTTAGGTAATCATCTAGACAGATGAAATTATTATCTAGGTAGGAGGACTTTTCTTTCTACACATTTTCTGAGGGAAAGCAGAACACCAGGGTTATGGCTATACCTTCAGGTCTTTTGTTTCTTAGGCAAGGAAAACCACATGTCTGACCTGGCACGGTGGTTCAGCTTGCAATCCCAGGACTTTGGGAGGCTGAGGCAGGCGGATCATTTGAGGTCAGCAGTTTGAGACCAGCCTGGCCAACATGGTGAAACCCTGTAACTACTGAAAATACAAAAATTAGCCAGGTGTGGTGGCAGGAGGCTGAGGCAAGGAGAATCACCTGAACTCAAGAGGCGGAGGTTGCGGTGAGCCAAGTTCCACCACTGCACTCCAGCCTGGGTGACGGAGTGAAACTCCATCTCAAAACAACAACAACAACAGTAACAAAAAACCACATGCCTGGCAGAGAATCAAGAGATCATTTAGTCCAGTCTCTCAATCTCTTCATGGAGATGAGAGCTCCTGGGGGCCCCTCCTCATGTCTCAGGTTCTTAGTTAACTGTGTATATGCAAACGATTCCAGATTCCTGTGGAAACAAGGAATCGATGTACAAATGGGGTAGGATGGCAAGGAAACTCTTAAGAAAGAAACATCAAGGTTTTTACATTAGGTTAAAGACCAAGAAGGTTTCTAGGCAGGTAGTGTAATGTCTAGGTGATTTTGAAGTGAATTTAAGCCACTAGGTTTGAGGGACAAAGGACAGTAGAAAATGGTGAAGACTGCAGATCACCTGCTCCACCTCAAGGAGCAGTGGACCCAGCAGAACACGGCCCAAAAAGGAGACAGGTCTCCTGCTGCAAGAGCCTCTGTTTTTTAAAGAGAAAACAAAGAATCCTGATTTTTCTGTGATATCTCTAATTTTAAAATAGTAAGTCATTAAAAAATTGTAATGTCCAAAAGCATCTTTCCATTTAACTTCTAAAAATCTCTTAATTTTTAAAAAATGATTGTAATGTGAGTTTTTGTTAAGCTTGTAGGAATGGGCCAGTTAACTAGAGTAGACAGATGTAGGAAATGAAATATTTGATTTATTTAGGGATCTATAGGACATCAGTTATCAAAGAATACATTTTAACCCAAAAGTATACCATGCTCATTGTATCTTTGATTGTTCTTCAAGTATTTCTCACTCTTTTAATCTATCAGGAACATTACTATCAAGAGCAGATTGTTGTAACGTAATCCTCTGGGTACATGAAATGTATGTGAGAGATAAATAGATAATAGAAGGCTTATTGTTATAAAAATGACCTACAACTTATATAAAAAATTCTGAAAATCTTAACTTTTTTTGGACTGAAGGCTGCAAAACAAATGGCTTCTCAAAGTAAATTCCTATTTACTTAGAAATTGCTTTCTTGATTGTTACACCTGGAAAAATACGTTCATCTACTTTTTCCTTTTAATTATGTTAGTAGCCTGAATTAAACCAGCTACATAGACACTCTCTAATTTGAAGCCGTTGGGATCCTTGAATCGCCTCTTTCATTGGTACATTTTATCCATTGTCATAACTGTGGTCTTCATTAATAACTCATTTTAATGTCTTAGAAGTAGAATATGTTTCCTTATTTTTTTCAAATAAAAATCAGTTAATTTGAAATGGCAAATTATTTAGCTGAATGTGTATCATTGTTCATTTGCAAGGTTTAAACTCAGGCAGATCCCAGAATTATATAAAGGGCGCATCTTTGCTCCTCTTGCACATTTTTTTCTGGTAATCAAATCTGAAGGGACACCTCAGCAAGCAGACTTGGGTTATTTTCCAGTTGGATGGGAATGGAAAGCAGTGTTTGAGACTGGGGAAGTGGCTATTTCCTGTGTCTGACTGGGGAATTGCAAGGTCAAAGAATGTTGTTACTTTTATGTGATGAAAAAACAGGGCAAGAAAGATACACTTGAATCATCAGACTGCTTAAAATTTGGGAGAAAAATATCATTCTATTTTACTACTAACCATAAATCACTTTTGCTAGATAGTACTTAAAATATTCTGAATTAAATGTATCTTTAAAAACAACAATATAATGTTACTAAAAAATGCAGCCATACTTAAACTTGCTAGGATAAATTCTGTGAGGTCTTCGTTCGGTATTTTCATAGGATTTCTTACTGTAAGTCATTGGAAAATGAAAATATAAAGTACTTTCAAAAGTTATAGTAAAGTATTTTCCAATTCATTGAATTACTTTGCTTGTCAAAATATATTAAACATATGTAAATGAGACCTCTCCTACATTTAAAAACCAGTTTTGTTTATATAAAATTGTATTTGAAATGTCTTGAACATTAAAAACGTGAAAATTTATAATGTTGATGATCAAAAGATAACACGTTGAGATTCTGAGCTTAATCCATTCAATGGATTTTAGAATGTGGTAGAAGTTATCTTATAAATTAAATCATATTTTATGTTTTTTGAGGGAAATAGCTGGATCTTTTGCATCACTGTATGTTTTTAGTGATTGAGTGGTATATAATAGTAGATACAAATCTAGTTATGGCATTGTAATGTTGTAGTTCCTATATTCTATTTCATTTCTGTGAATCAAGGTGCCCATGTTTAGATGAGCTTAGAAAGCTCTTTCTCATTGTTCCTACTCAGGTCACATTTTTAAGAAAAATTTAAGATCACTCCCATAAGCAAGTTTAGATCTCCCTCTTGTGGGCAGACTCAATTTTGAAGCTAAATATTTGAGTCACCCAAAGAACACATTTCCTGATAGCTTAAGTAAATTGTCGAGCCTTATGTGACTAGAAAACAAAGCTTAAACAGAGAACTGGAAGTATTTTTGTTTTTATTGACAATGGAAAGGGTTTCTGTTACCATTACCTTTTGACTGAATCTGTTAAATAAAAATAGACATCAAAACAAATGTAATGTACGTGCAAACATAGCAAATTAAAATACAGAAAAGAAATTACTAATGACAGATCTTGCGCTTAATAAGATCAAGCAGCAGAAAATCAGCAGTTAGATAAATGGTATTATTAAATAGGCTTTACTTTGAATCTCCCATATAAACAAAGAATAAACAACAGTAACACCACCAAATAAAGCCACAGGGAAGAGATTACTCTTCTATACTTTTATACACTATATATGTTAATCATTCTGTCTTTCATTATTTCCTCTGATAAAACTGACTTCAGGGAAGTCACAACAAGGCCATCTCGGCTAAAAGCTTATAACATTAGACATGAGTCTGGCTAATGCCCTGTTACATTGACAAAAGGGAAAGGTATATTGGGTTTTGTTTTCTCTAGTGGAAATGAGCCTCAGACTCCGCAGTGGTTGACATTCGCTGTCCAGTACTGGCTGGCAGTTCAAGATATTTGAATGAACATGTGGTTCTTAGTAAAGAAGTTTTTTTTTTTTTTTTTTTTCTTGGTCCACAGGTAACAAGAGAAGATTATGGTTTTTTAATATAAATTTTTAAATAATTGCTTTTGACTCTTGTAAACAGCTTGGCTTTGTTTTGTATTGAAAAGGAGATCAAGCCATCACAGTGCTATTTCTAAAGATATAGGACATCCCTGATTGCCTTTACAGCTCTATTTTTGGCTCCGGTTCCAGGTTAAATCATTCTTTTTCACATGATCAGAGGCAGGTTGTTCAGCTTTAAGTATTGACAGACTTGAAGGAGAAACATGTTGAAGCATGAAACATGCTTCAAGGAAACATATTGATTTGACTATTAACAATTCAAAAACTGTAAAAATGGTGGAATGGTAAAATACAAACAGTACTTGGAATTGTCAAATGTTTGCACTCGAGACTCCATGAACCATATATTTTATTTTTTAAAAAATCATATTTATATCCATTTACATAAGACTTACACATTTAAAAAGAAATGCACAGTAATACATAAATGCCTAGTATATTACAATAAAACATGAAAAACAACTGGCTTCATTTCATAAAAGCATCTGTTGTACAGAGTTTATGATGTAGATGATGTTTATTATTCAAATGACTTAAGCATTTTATTACAATTGTAGTAAACTAATCAAATGTAATATCTGACTCCCCCCAAAATCACATTTTTCAGCTTTTAATAAGTCATGACGTCATTATTTCCTTAGAATTCAGATTTCACAAAGGTTTTCACTGCTCGTCTTCTTAGATGGTAGTGCACTTTAGGTAGAGTAGACTGAAAAGACGCCATCTAAAATATACAATGGAGAGCATTAGTTCACTGAAAAGTCCCAGACTGGGAAATCTCATTCTACTTCTCTGTGGTGTACCTCCATGCAGCCTGCTTACTCCTGTCCTAAAAGATTATGGGAAGGAAATCATCTAGGATGTAGCCAACAGCCATATGTAATTAACATTTGCTCTTCTCCAATTTGGTGCAGGGGAGCTTAACAAACAATAGAATTTGCTCAAATTTGTGGAAAGTATGGCAGTAATGTAAACAAAGGTAGTTATGCAAGATGTTAGCATGCCTTCTGAAAAATTTACAACTTGCTAATTAATAAATTGGGTTGAATTGACCTATTTCATAATATAGATTTATATTCTAGTTCATATATTTTAGAGTTCTTAAAAAAGTACCTTTATTTGTTACAAAAACATAATGATACTAAGTCGCCTATTTTAAACGGTTTGTGTCAGTAGTATGGCATTGCTGATTCTTTTCAGCCATAATATACTTAGAAAAACCTCACAATTGCTATTACTGACATGAAAGAAATAGCAAGCAGTACGCTCTGGATTATTTTAATAACAAAAGTGTTACTGTTTCACCAAAACAAAAAATGGTTGTCCTAGATTGAATTATTGTAAATGAATACTGTTATCCCAGATAATGGTAAAAACTAGGAAATATGAACTAGAATGCCATGCACGAAAAACAGATTGCAAATAGTTAGAGGAACTCTACCCATCAGTTAAGAGCTAAGAAGCAAGCACTATTGAACATATTAAATAGTCATTTGTAAATTAGTGAAGTGTTCATTTCCTGAAGAAAGTATGCTGCTATGTGTAGAATCTATTATAAACAGTATTTTGGGAGACCTCTTATTCAGACAAATTATTATACACTTTAAATCATGCCTAATTAGATGCCAAATTATATACCATAATTAAAATTTTAATGTAAGGGTTCTACATTCTGAAATTAAATATCTTATCAGGATGCTTTTTGTTTTATCACTTCAAATAGTGATCCAAATAAGGCAGCTTATCTGCTCCCATCTTAAGCCCAAAAGACCAACAATAAATTGTGTGGAGCTTTTAGTTCAAGGCAACGAAAAACAGCACAAGGCAAGCTATTCCTCTGCCTATAACTGGTTTCTCTTATCCCTGTGCACACTTATTGTTCTAAATATCGCCGTAAAAAGTATTTTCCAAAATATTAATTCATCAAAAGTGGTTAAATATTTTGGTAAAGCATAGTTTTAGGTTGAAAACAATTATGAACATTTGACACTTATAAATCTAGGAAACCACGGTTTTACTATTAAGACTGTTTTTCAAGAAAATCTCATTTTTATATGGATTTTAAAGTAGCTTTCATTAATTAGTATTTCCTTAAAATCAAACGCCTGGTATTTATGGTTACATAGGAAGGTTTTGTGCTGGTCCTATCCTCCACTCTTATAAAGTAACTTTATTTTGTTCCTATAAGTCTCAAATACTTGAAATTTATATTTGTTTTTAGCAAATATAAATTTGTAATTATAATTTACATTGTAAATTTAAACGTGTAAATCAGATTGATAAGATACAATGTAATCAAGGTTTAAATTTTTTGCAGTTTCTACTCTTCATTTCTTTCGAGATGGAGTCTCGCTCTGTCACCCAAGCTTGAGTGAAGTGGCATGATCTCCGCTCACTGCAACTTCTGCCTCCCAGGTTCAAGTGACTCTCTTGCCTCAGCCTCCCAAGTATCTGGGATTATGGGAGTGCACCACAATGCCTGGCTCCTTTTTATATTTTTAGTAGAGACGAAGTTTCACCACATTGGCCAGGCTGGTCTGTAACTCCTGACCTGAAGTGATCCACCTGCCTCGGCAAGTTTCTACTTTTTAATATGAAACCATCTCTAAGTCATTTTCCTGTCTGTTGCTGTTTGACTCTGTTAACTTGCTTAAATTCCTATCTGCTTACCTTGGCTTCCTTATATAAAATATACACTTAAATATATAGGATTTTTTAAAGTGTTGAATTATTATCAATAAAATGTTAAGTGAATCAATAGGAAATGGTACTAAAAAGTAGAAAACAGTGTAGTGGCAACCCATTGATGTGTAATAATAGTGACAGGCCTCCAACAGGCAGACCTTAAACCATAGCAGACAGATGGTGATAGGAAATACTAGACTAAGTGTTACAATACAAAGATTTCTTTTTTCCCTGAAGCAATTCAAAAGGGTTATCTCACTTCGGTACTGCTGGGGCATACCAAAGAATATAGTGTATATTTATTAGTCTATGTAGGTTCCATTTTTTTGTCCTTTTTTTTTTTTTGTCAGCCAAAGGGAAACTACTCACAGCAGGTCAGTGCTGCCTCCTTTGAGTGGCTTGTCAACATGAGTATGTGCGAACAGTGGAGTTGTCTAACCTCTGCAGTCTTGATGAAGCAACTGCAAATGGAGAAAAGGGCTTTAGAGGGACTTGGATGATTGAGTACAAGATTTCAGATGAGAAAGATTTATTTTCCCTGCATACGGGGATTCTGAACATATTAGTAGACCTTCTTTCTCTCAGATATAAGCCACTCACATTCCTCTTCTCTAGATCAAGTTCCTAATGAAAATTTATCCCAGTGTAATTGACCTGAGCTTTCGAGTTGTTATGTATTCCTCCTTAGATGAAATCTGTAACAAGAGCAGCTCACCAGGGTGCTTCTGTTTTTGATATAGAGATTACTCTTAGAGAACTCATTATAGTGGATTTTTTTTCCGCTCCAAGTATTGAAGAACTTCTACACTAATTGTAATGATGTTAAATTCCTCATGAATTTCGCTGACATGTTCCACCATATTAACAAGTTGTAAGAAATGCAGATCAAGATCACGGTTTATGCTGGAATAAATTTGAGTTATAATAACTATGACCTTGGAAAAAAATAATGATGCTAGGTGATTATCTTAACAAATAGAGTGGGACTATTTTTCTTAAATGCCTTCCAAACAGAAATAATTTTGTGACTACTATTTCAAAGTTGTCTCTCCTCTGGAATGACTGTTTTCTTTTGTAAATTAGATAGCTTAAGTCTAATGTCCACAGAAGGAAATAGTAATTGGGAAATTACTGTGTTTTGTGTTTCTTTAATTCTCTTCTCACGTTCGTGCTTGTTTATTTAAGGGCTTCTGCTTTGGTCAGAGGGAAAAAATATCTGATGAGTCTGAATTTCTAAGATGACATATAAAACTCACAGTATTTCAACATGTAGGGGGACAGTGGAGTTAATTTCCATTTACTATGAATCTTTAGTCCAAGTCCAACCTCTAACTTAAACAAATTGTTAATTTTGGGAATAGAAGACTAAAGAAACACAAATCATGCAGATGTTTATTGTTCCTCCCAGAGGTGGACATTAGCCAAATTGTTCTTTTTAGGATGTTATAAATTATTTTGAAAATGTGAACAAAGTGCCATGAGTTCATGCAATAGCAGTGTAAAAAGGAGTCTGGTTTGTGATGAGAGCAAAGTAAATTTCAAGCAGAGCAAACCAACTCAAGAAAATAGTTCCAGAAAGCAAGGTCAGAGAATTATACAAGCTTTGGCGAAACAAGCTTTTTGCTTTATAAGCAGCAACACAAAACTACTGTACCATCTGTTGTCATTTTTCTTGACTGCCCAGATGTTGTGGTTAACCTAAATCCAGCTGGTAATGTTTCTGAGGACCCAGGCATCATGCTGATTCCATGTACTTCCCGAGGAGGAAACTGCCTTCTCCAGGTTGATCCACGTCTGAAGTTCTTGTCATCACTCTGCCAGTACAGTTATAATGTGATGTTACGAAAACAAGTAAACTAGTCCATGTGCTTAAAGCAGTGTGCTTAGAAACATGTAACATAGATTATTTACATTTAGTCCATCAAGTATACATATGGAATCATGCTTTATCGAGACAGTTGTATGATTCCAAAACAAGACTATAGGAGATTTGATATATACATTTTTAAATAAAACTTTTCATACAATTTCAGATTTAAGGTTGACATCTATACAGTAAATATCTTTGAAAGCCTAAAATAAGTCACCAATGTTTTCCAAAATAAATATTGGATATACATTGTTCCACTACTGGTTTTATGGAATGAGATGATATACTTAATTGAATCAGTTGTTGAGTAGACTACATTTAACTCAGACACTTGAATGAAATGACTTTTATGTACACAAATACAATGTAGGTATTTATTTCAGGGAAATCTATATTTCAGATGACATGGCTAATAGGAGATACTGTAGCCTATTATTATATCTGTACAAGAAACTCTAAATGTGTGATTTGTGAAGTTTTAGGTGACACAGAATTAATTTGCAATTTGTTGAAAAATCTGTATAGCCTGGACACCATCCTTTCAATAAGTACATGTGGTCCTTGGGTGCCACTGAAAGCATAATGTTACCCTGGTTACATTTTAATAATGTGTATTTTAATATACACAGACGCAGAGAGTCACATCTCATTTAATTGGCCCAATAGACTTTTTTCCTAGTTCATTACTATTAGAAGCAACATTATACCCCACATAGGCTAGTATCGCTACTTGGACAGATCCTAGGATGAATCCACATTTTAGAATGTAGCACAGCAATTACATTTTAATTCTGGTTGCTGATTTTGTTAGGCCTTAATGAAATAATCTCTTCTCCCTGTGTGTATACACAAAGTACTTTTACAGACACAATTATTTTCCTCCAAATTGGCAAGTAGCAATATATAATTCAGCAGTTAATGAATATTATGTGTCTAATTCTGAGGAAAATATGAATCATTCCACATAGGTCTTGTCTTCTCATCTCACTGTGTCTTACCTAGGGAAGGACTATCTATTCCACGAAGTTATAGCCAAGTATATGTTGTGTATCCTAATATCTCATTTGATTTCATTCTGGCATTTGAAATAATAGGTCTATAGTCACTCAACATAGTAATTTGTGCTATGTTATAGTGAATAACTCTACAAGGTAGTCTTTGTAGACTGCTATATTAGTTAAGGGACATGTAAAGTCAATCAGGGAAAACTAAAATCATTTTTATATAATAACATATCCACCGTTTCAATCCTTATCATTAAAACCTACATTTTGTTTCAGTGTGGTAGCCATTTTGCACATCAAGAGATGTCTGCTACTCTTCTCAACTGCTGTGTTTTTCATTGCCCTAGACCTCCAAATGTGTGTAAATGTAGAAAACAAACAGAATTTCACAGTTGCAGCCTCTATGACTTCTTGATTCTTGGAGAAGTTTTTGCATTAAGCATAAATAGTCTTCAGGCTTATAAAACACTATGTTACACTGTAGAGCTACACAACTCCTTACAGTGTTGTAGCTAGGGGCTTAAAAATAAGCCAGTTTTGGCCAGGCGTGGTGACTCATGCCTGTAATCCTAGCACTTTGGGAGGCCGAGGTGGGAAGATAACCTGAGGTCAGGAGTTCGAGACCAGCCTGACCAACATGGAGAAACCCTGTCTCCACTAAAAATGCAAAATTAGATGGGCGTGGTGGCGCATGTCTGTAATCCCAGCAACTTGTAAGGCTGAAGTGGGAGAATCGCTGGAATCCAGGAGACGTAGGTTGCGGTGAGCCAAGATCACAGCACTACACTCCAGCCTGGGCAACAAGAGCGAAACTCCGTCAAACAAAACAAAAAACAAAACAAACAAACAAAAAAACAAAAAGCCAGTTTTTATTTGATTCTATTTATTCATTTAGACGGAGTCTTGCTCTGTCGCCCAGGCTGGAGTGCAGTGCGGCGATCTCGGCTCACTGCAAGCTCCGCCTCCCGGGTTCACGCCATTCTCCTGCCTCAGCCTCCAGAGTAGCTGGGACTACAAGCGCCCGCCACCACGCCGGGCTAATTTTTTATATTTTTAGTAGAGATGGGGTTTCACCCTGTTAGCCAGGATGGTCTCGATTTCCTGACCTCGTGATCCCCCCGCCTCGGCCACCCAAAGTGCTGGGATTACAGGCGTGAGCCACCTCGCCTGGCCAAAAAAAGCCAGTTTTTAGAGTTGAAGGTTTGAATTATGATTCCTGACTTCTGTTCTTTCAACATATTGTTAATGCAGAAAGTTAACAGAACTATAAACAACAATATCATGGGGAAACGTTTTCATGAGATAGGATTAATTCTTCTAATTGGAGCCAAAGTCTGCATAAGGTTGTTGACACCTCTCAAATTATTTCAGTGGAATCTGAATGTGATCAGCAAAACCTCAGAAATAAGTCGACTACTGTTCTAAGAAAGTTGGTTATTTTTGCTCACACTAAAAATAAATAAATAAATAAATAAATAAATAAATAAATAGATAGATAGATAAATAAAATTGAACAAAAGAGACTAGAGGGTTTAAATGACAAAATTATATTTTGTGCTTTTAAAAATAAGAAGCAGCAGCAGCATAGTTTAAAGACAAAGAGTCGCATCTCATTTAATTGGCTCCATACACTTTTCTTCTAGTTCATTACTATCAAGAAGCCACCCCACACCTGGACAGCTCCTAAGAGAACGCAGCAATATGACAAGTCTTCAATAATTTTTTAATAGAAATTTTTGCAACTTTTGAGAAAGAATAATTGTATTTTAAGGTACATGAGTTTATAAGACTACCTTTTTGAATCAATAATTTCTAGTAAGGATTAAAAAGACTGTCATGCAACTTGCAAGACTAGGCTTTTAAAAATATTAATCATTATTCTGATTGAATAAGAGCATGAATTTAGCAGAAGTTAGCTGAGTTAGATAAGACTGTAGAACTTATCTCTTTATAATCCCTACCATAAGGACAGAGTGGATTTTATAATACCAAGATTATCTGTCCTGCCTATTTGAATATAGAATGATTGGTCCATATTTGGATTTGCTGAGTTCTTCACAAAATAATTTTAATCAGCTTGTCTTTGTGGCAAGAAACACTTGTACTTTGCAACACAGAATTATGCATCTCTTTATTTTCTATTTCATGCTCAGGTTTCCTTCCCACTTCTTCCAGAAAGACCCTGTAGAAAAACTCAGAAAGACTATTAAAATGTCTACAGTCCACAGCATTTGCTGATATCCCTTGTATTCATTCATCCTGGGAGGCTACCTACATGTTTATTATTTTCCAAATAATTTAATATGAATATATTATATAGTGATTCTTATACTCAATATAGCTTTCAAATTCTATGACTGTTAAAATGTTATTAATCTGTTTTGAAGGAAAACTCAGTATCGACATACAAAATAATAAAAAGCTTCCCATTTATTGAAGCAAGTTTTATCCTCGTTTTAATTTTCTAAAATTTCCTGGCAAGATATACTGATATTTGAGAAATAAATGCACTCTTTATTAAAAAGCTGAATATATCAACATTAGTGTTTTAATTTTTTTCTAATTGTTTTAAAAAATGTTGCCCAACATTTTGCAGTCACAACTCATAAAAAAGTTTTGTAAATAACTGTTTAGTATCTCTAACTGCCGAAATGATAATATTTATGAATTAATACAGCTCTTTCCAAAATTAAGTAATAAGATTGAATATTTAACAACAAACCTGGAGAAAATTCTTGATTGTAACCATAGAACAGTCATTTGATTAATTTCCAGGCACTATTCAGTAAAAACAAAGATGGTCTATCATTTTTCTTTTACTCTCTCAGATCTCTTTTGAATAACAGGTACACTTACTTCATCCAGTCGCCTTTCAGTTCCCAGGGCCAAGAGGTTATTGTATTCCCTTTCAAGAATCTGCCTTGCCTGTTGACGTCAAATTACAGTTACCATCACTGAAATCGCATTTTATTTTAAAAATCATGTAACTCCTATTTATCTGAGAATGTATTATAAAACATACTTTATTTATGGGTTTTAAAGTTTTTAGTCCTCCATGTCTATTATTAGCCATTGTAAATTTTAACTACCAAAAATATATATACTGTTTCGTTGTTGGTTTTTTGGTTTTTTTTTTTTTTTTTTGTCTGTGAACAGTAGAGAGACAGCTTTGCATAAACGTCTGAGGTCAAGAGGCTTTGGTCTCACCTCGTTACTTTATTTCAATTGAGTATTTTGTTTAATCTCTGAAATATGTAAAAACGAAATAAAAAGTTAAATTAGACTGCCAAATTTTTATCAAACCTATGCAGGTGGTTCTCAAACCTGACCAGCGATTATCATTTGAGGAAAGTTTTGATAATAAAGATTCCAATGCCCTATCTCTTGATAACTGATGTCTTAGGACTATGACGTGGGTTGCAGGTTTTATTTTTTATTCATAAGGAACTATACTGATTCAAATTATTATCCAGTTTTGGGAATCACTGGCATATCCAATGCTAATGGTCTGTATAATTCATACATGTAAATAGAAATGACTGCCTCTCAGAGAGGCAGAGACTGATGGCCATCTGTCAGGGATTTCATTTAGTGGAATCTGGCATTCAGGTGGGAGACTGGGCCACATAACTTCTAAATCCCTTTCTTGTTTAATTGTATGATGTTTCTTGGCTAGAAATCCACTAGCCTGAAATTAAACCTCCAGTGACATATTTCAAACACTGAGCTAACTTTCATTAACAATCATGAATACACAGCCATTTTTTTCCCTAAAAGTTTAGATTATCATTAGATAAACCAGAACACATCAAGACTACAGCAAAAAGCGACTTACCTGGGTGTTCTGTGTTGGAATCTGTAATAATAAAGCTAAGCTGCTGTAGTCAAAGTTTTCATCCAGGGCTATAAGTGAGCCATGCACACCGCTCTCAAGTATATTATTTGCATATTCTCGAAGTCCAATTGCTTGTATCCAGCGAATAACTCGGTCATTGCTCCACACCAACACGTCTAGGAAGAGAGATGCATCATTTTAGGATGCAGTATTTTGCATAGTAGAACCACTGGCTGAAATGAGCTATGGGTATCTGGCCAGGTCACATTTATGCTGATTTATTCACACTCTAATGCATCTGGCTCCCTTCATTTGCATGTAATTACTGTTTTAATATTTAACCCTTTCGAATCTCTACTTAAAAAGTTGTTCTTTTTCAGAGTGTTTGTTATACCTAAAATGACAGCACTTCAGTCGCATAGAACAAGGTGTCTGTGTTTTTCTTGTTTTCATACTAGAGCCCTAGGGGTCTGTCTGAAGTTCAATATTTTTACCACCAGATGGAGACATTTCCTATTTGTGTCTTGATACATGCCTCTTCAGTAAACAGCAGACGAGATTGTAATACTGTCTTTCATCAGAAGTGTTTATTAATCACTACCTAAACATGGGCATATAGAATAGAAGATTTTTTTTTTTCACCTGAAGTAATACATAAGAACAGAACAGTAAGATAATATAGGGCATCAACAGATGCATACTTACTTTACTATTATATTCCAATGCATTTTTCCCAATCACATGCTAACGCAAAATTCAAGCACTCAGTCAAATGTCAAAAATTGCTTCCGCTCTATTGAAAGTAATATTCTATTGAGGAACAAAATCCTTTGATTTTTATTTTCTAAAAATAAAACTTTTAGAGAAAAATGTCATGTTTTTTTTTTTTAGATAAAAACATCAAATTATGTTTTATCATTTATTTTCTTCAGTATCTTCCCATTAAAAATTGGCAGAATGCTACGTAAAAACCAGTAAAACAGTCAGAACTAAAATCATCCATAGAAAAGAAAGAATTTTAAGAAACTTAAGGGGATATGAGAAAAAAATTAAAACATTTTTACTACCCATAGAAGGGGAAAGGAAACTATAATTACTATTTAAGTAAAAGTAAGTTTCCTGTCTGATTTTTTCTTTCTAATGAAGTGTATAACTTTTTCAGAAAAAGGATAAAAATCTTCCAGGAAATATTCTTCAACTTTTAACTGTTTTAAATAACTGTTTCAATAAGCCTTTGAAAAGCATGTTTTAAATATGTTTTGATGAGTCTTTGAAAAGCCTTATTTATCCTATTTTATTCATTTATAACCAACTTAGGTGTTCTTGTGTATAACTTTGAAGCAATAAAGTGATAGTACAGACCCACAGAAGTTCCCTCATGCACCTTCTCAGGCACCATTCTCACTTAACAGTAACCAATATTCTGACTACTTTCATTACCGAATCGCCTTGCCTGATTTAATTTTTTTTTAGCTTTTCATACATAAAATCATACAATATGTACTTTTTTGTCTGCCTTTCATTCAATATGGAATTTATCTATGCTTTAGCAAATAGCAGTGGTGTGTTCATGATCATTGCTATCTAGCATTCCATTGCTTGATTATGCTGCTTCTACTGTAGATGGACATGTGAGTAGATTCTATTTTGGGTTATTAAGAATAGTGTTGCTTTGAAGGGGAAAGGATGGGGAATGGCAAGGGATAAAAAACCACACACTGGGTACAGGGTACACTGCTTAGGTGATGAGTGGACAAAAATGTCAGAAAAATCACTACTAACCAAATCACCATATAACCAAACAGCACCTGTTCCCCAAAAACTATTGAAATAAAAAAATAATAAAGTGCTGCTTTGAATATTGTTATACATGTATTTTGTATATTTACATGTTGCAGTAGAATAAATAACAAGGAACAGAATTGTTATGTGTTTACTTGTTAGCAGATATTGCTAAGCAAATTCCACTCTCACAATTTAAACTCACATTATTAATGTCTGAACATCTTCATCTTTACCAGTGCTTTGTGTTTCTCATGTTTGTTTTGTCTTGCTTAATTTTTAGCCATTATGGTAGGTGTATGGTATTATGCATTGAATTGTGTTCCCCCAAATTCATGTAGAAGCCCTAACTTCCAGCACCTAAGAACGTAACCTTACTTGGATATCAGGTCTTTATAGAAATGATCAATTAAAATGAGTCAATAGAGTTGGCTCAAATTCAGTAAGACTGTTATCTTTCTTAAATGGCAAAATTTGGAAATAGACATGCACACATGGAGTGCACTATATGACGATGAAGGTAGGGATCATGGTGATGTGCCTACATGCCAAAGAACATCAAAGATTGCCAGCAAATTACCCGAAGCCAGGGGAGAAGCAAATAACAGATTCTTCTCAGTAGGAACTGACTCTGCTAACACCTTGATCTGGAACTTCTAGTCTCTAGCACTGTGAGACAACAAATTTCTGTTGTTTAAGACACACAATCTGTGGAATTTTGATACAGCCGCCCCGACAAACTAATACATGGGGTGTCTCATTGTAGTTTTAATCAGTAACACCCACTATGAACTGAAAATGTCTGATACTTTTAAAGTTTGTCAGTTTTTACTTCCTGTATTTTAAATCTACATATTAGATGTATACTAATTTGCTATATCTTCCCTTCTATTATTTGAAAATAGCCAACTTATTTCTAGTATGTTTCCTGCCTTAAAGTTTATATTCTGATATTAGAAGAATCATAGCAGCTTTGGTTAATATTTGCATGTGTACCTCCTTTACTAATGTTTTCTGTGTTCTTATATTGAAAGTGTGTCTGTTGTGTACAGCATATCATTGTTTTTCAATCTGTCTTTAAATTGAAATAGTTAGTTCTTGCTCATTTAATATTATTACTTTGATATTTGAGTTGAATTCTACCATCTTTCTATTTGTCCTACCTGTTCTTTGTTCCTTTTCTCTCTTTCTTGCCTTTTATTATGTTTTCTTGTTTTATTCTACCACTCCATTAGCTTTTTTTTTTTTTTTTTTTTTTTTTTTTTTTTTTTTTTTTTTTTTTTTTTTGAGACAGAGTCTCACTCTTGTTGCCCAGGCTAGAGTGCAATGGCATGATCTCTGCTCACTGCATCCTCTGCTTCCAAGGTTCAAGCAACTCTGCCTCAGCCTCCCCCCAAGCAGCTGGGACTACAGGCATGCGCCACCATGCCTGGCTAATTTTGTATTTTCACTAGAGATGGGGTTTCACCATGTTAGTAAGGCTGGTTTCATCTCCTGACCTCAGGTGATCCACCTGCCTTGGTCTGCCAAAGTGCTGAGATTATAGGCAGGAGCCACCATGCCCAGCCCTCTGTTAGCTTTTTATATTTACACTTTATATTATTGTTTTAGTAGTGGCACTTAAAGCTTATAATGTGTTCTTATTAGAGTATATTATGAATTATTCCTTTTATTATTTTCTAGATAATGCAAAGACTTTCAAACAATTTAATTTCACTTATTCCCTTCCAGCCTTTTGCATTATAGTTATGTATTTTAATTCTATGTAAAATTTAAGCCCTGCAGATATTATTGTTTTTACTATTATGATGAAATTTACCCATACATTTTTCAGTTCTCCTCCATCATGTGTGCATTTTTAAAATTATCTTTATGATCTTTCCATCTGCCTGAATCACTTATGCTAATATTTATTTTCTATTTGTTTTTTTTTCTGGTGAAATAATCTCTCAGAAATCATTTGTCTGAAAGTATGTTAATTCTGTCTTTAATATTGAGGGACATACTTCAAAGTAAGAAGTTAGTTTGATTCACCGTTTTAAGGTTATAATTCCATCTTCCTCTAGCATTATTTACTTGAGCAATATCAGTTATCTTATGTTGTGCCTTTGAAATTATTGTGGAGTTTACTCTGGCAGATTCTAAGATTTTGTGGCATGAGAATTCATGGTTTTCAGTAGCTCTATTTTAATAAGTTTAGATGTGTTTTTATTTTCCCTTTTGTTTATAGTCTCACGTGGGGTCCATCGAGAACTTTGAGTCTGTGGATTATCATTTCAGTTATTTTCTTTTTATGTCTCCACCAGTATTTTTTCAAATATTGTGTCTTTCTTATTGTCTCCTACCTACCTCACCATGTCCAATGTCTCTAATGATGTTTTATATCACTCATCCTTTTTGTTTCTTGTCATATGTGGGGCTAGATATTTTCAAGTGATCTTTTATTTCACTAAACTCTCTTCTATTGTTAAACCACCTATTGCGTTCTCAATTAAAGTCTTTATACTTCTCACTTCTTCAAATTTTCATTTGATTATTTGTTAAACATATTGATTCCAACTATATTAAATTCTCCATTTTGTCACTTATATTCCTTACATATTTTTAATAAACAGTGTCAGGGTCAACTATGGATATCTTTCTTTTTTCTGATTTTATCATCTTGGTTTTCCTCATTTTGGCCATTATCTGACATGTCTGAGTTTTTCTTTTACTGGCTCTCACACAATATGATTGAAAAATTGCAGAGGCTCTGAATGTCAACTTCTTGAGAGGACTTTGCTTTTATGTTTTTCTGAAGTTATAATAAAGGCAGATCAACTTTATTCCAATTAAAGATTGAGATAAATCAATGCTAGATTTCAATTTTAACATTTCAAAATAAAGTCTAGGAATCTCCTTCACTATAGTAACCATTTTACTACCTATATGTGTTCTATAATATGTTCCAAACCTCAAATATATATAATAAAATTTATTTTTAGCATTAATAGACATTATAAATAGCCTGATCTCTTTAAGTTTACCCTTAGTCATAGGGTGTGTCTTATCAGAGACCTCAAATTAAAGTGTATTTGGTGGTTAAAACCTTTTTTTTTTTTTTACTGTATTATCATGAGACTACAAGAGTTCTCTTTCTAGATTTATTGCCCTTTGGCTTTGGTTTTCTGTTCAATTTTTATCTTATAATTCCATCCTTTTTAGAAGTCCACAAACGTCTCTAGAGGAGTAGTCTTACTTATTTTATTATTATTATTTTATATAGATTCTTTGCTCCGGTAGGCCCAGCAGTTTTGGCACCTCTACATTCTAATCCCCACCACCGCCCAACTCCGTTCCCTGCTTCTCTGTTAGAAAGAGGAAAAACAGTAGAGAATGACAGTTTCACCATTTCCTTACATTTCTCTTTTTTCCAAGATCATAACCTCTCAAGTCCTGTCTCTCTTAATTGGTTTCTACTATTTTCAAATAGCTCCTTATTACCATTAATTTATTTATCTAGCCTTTCTATTTCTTCTTGGCGGAAGATTGGTCTGACTTAATGTACTCCAGTCTATCAGAAGTAAAAGTTCTTCAAATTAGTTGGTGTCCTTTCTGTCTGTGCCAATCCACAGTGCTATCTGCATATGAATCTGGAAGTTGTACATATGTCTGTCTCACATCTCTCTACTTAACTCCATTTGTGGATTGAATGATCTCATTTCAAAAGAAATGTCCTAGATCTTTCTTCGGATTTAGGTAAGAAGGAACATGAGAGGAATGCCCATGTCCCACAGTCTTATTACTATTAACTGCTGCATCCAAAGCAGAATGAATTTCTGCAAGAAGTAGGACATTTATTGTCCCCCCTCAGAGTTTTGCCTCTTTCTTCCCCGCTGGTCTTCAGCAAAGCAAAGGATTTCCTTAATATTCTTTATTATATAAAGAAATTTTATATTATATGTGTTAATTGTCTCTCCGAGTCAGTTCTAAAGTGTAGCTTTTCCTCTGAGTTTTCCTTAGCCTATTCCATTGGGGTTTTTGGACCTCAGAAAATGGGATGTGAGTTGGTTAGCATCACATTTTGGCTGTATAATCAGCTGCTGTTGATAGTTACTGATTCATTCTAACAACTGGTTACCCTACACTTGAACCCCAAAAGCTAGGCAAGTACTTGTGGGTGGCAGCAACAGTTCTCCATTTAATTTTACTAAAGACACCATTTTAAAAAAATGAACGTGACAATGCTCTCAATAATTAAAACAAAATCCAGTTTTCTTTGCACTAGATGGATTTGTAAATAGGGAATGTTTGGTTTTTTCTAGAGTTAGGTTTATATTTTGATAGTCTAAGACATATTATATGGTCATGATATTTCTGCAAATAGGTGCCCATCAAAAATTCCATCGTCACACCTGTAGTTAAGAGTGATCAAATATTTAACATGATCTGTTTATGAGGTAAAGGCAAATAAAGCATGAATTCAAACTTTTCCTCATCAGAACAAAATACTTCTTTTTGTTTCATTTTTAAAGTTAGATCCCTTTCCATAAATCTGTTTCCAAGCAATGTATGAATTGACTTTAAAACTGTGTAGAAATCTTCTTGACCTAAACAATAAATGGCTAGAGATCAGTGTTGACTGATTCTTATCAAAAAATAAAATGTTACTAGGTTCTTGATATTCACATGGTCTTTTCACTTTAGAAAACTATTCATTAAGGTCAAGGTTAAATAACACTTCTGATAATAAGAGACCCCTAGTCACAGTTGAGTATTATTCCTGTAAATGTCACCAGATCGTCATAGGAAACAAGCTATTTATGATCTCATTCACAGCTATTTATCAGATAGAGTTGTGTGTGATCATAGTGAATCATGGCAGGTTTTTTTTTTTTTTTTTTTCCCTCAGAGCTACACTCTCATCAGCAATTGCCAAATACTAATATAACATTTGGTATAGGGCCAACTGGGTAATTCCTCTCCTTTAGATCTATCTATATGTGAAACATTTCATGTGGTGAGCTGAGGCATAATAAAATGCAATTGGATAAAAATACTTCAGAAAGGAAACTACAAAGTGGTATCCCATGGGTAAAATCTATCTGTGTGCTAAGACATTCACTGTGTGGTCAAATGCAAACTTCCTTCTGGGGGTCTATCTTTGGTCCATTAATTCCCAAATTTCAATTCAACTGAACAGCAATGCACTGAAAACAACCTGCAATTTCCTGGGGCCCCAAAATAAAGTGAAATCAAACAACTAGATTTTGATAATGGAAAAACACTTTCTTGCTTCGAAGTAATGCATCAAATGAAGTGTTACAAGAAATCCATTGTGAGTCTGTCTACTCTCTGATGAGCCATACATAGAAAACTATTTTTAACCAATCACTTTCACATGCATTCAAGCCCATTCCATTAGAACTAATGTACTTTCCAAGACCTGCCAAAGATAAAAGTAATTTCTGACATTGCTTATCAAAAATGTAAATTATAGAAACCTAAAAAAAATCTTAAATAAAGAATAAAACAGCACTAAACGTTAATATTGGAGAATATAATACATACTATTTTATTATCTAAATTAAGCCTTAAAAGTGAAGATTAAAAGAGACCCATGCCTACCTTTGAACAATTAATGTAATGTAGAAACACCCACTAAATTTGATATAATGCTTGCACATATCAACTCTTGGATAATAGGAAATGGAAATATAACTAATAAGTATTTTAATATCCAAAATTTTCCTTAAAAATGTTGGTTGTATTTTCCTTAATATTTTTCTTCTTTAAACAACAAAAGTGGATTGATTAGTTTTAGCAGAAAATGCCCTCACATTATCTTAAGTGAAACAATTCAGAAACAGAAAGTCAAGTACCTCATGCTCTCACTTACAAGTGAGCACCAAATAATGTGTCCAAGTGAACATAGAGTATGTAGTGATAGTCACTGGATTCTCAGAAGGGTGGGAGTTTGGGAGGGTGGCCAAAGATGAGAAATTACTTAATGGGTACAATGTACATCATTCAGGGGATGGACACACTAAAACCCAGACTTCACTACCACAAATATATCCATGTAAGAAAATTGCACTTGAACCCTTTAAATTTATACCAAAAAATACCTTTACATATATCTTATATCCAATCATGTATTTTTTTCTTCAACAACAATAATAAAAATAGAATGGTCTCTAAGAATATAATCTAACATATTCCTCTTTTGAAATTATTCTTTCTCGGGTATATTAAGGTACTTCTCAACATTTAGATGATTAGTTTTTAAATACAGTATTTTTTCTAACAAAGCTGCAATATGGAGTGTCTTTTCTTGTTATTCAAATAAAACATTTTTGTGCACATAGCAGTTGCAGCAATTTACAATGTTCCTGATAATATTACCAGCTAAAATTATTAATGAACTAGTTTGGTTTATAGGGGAAAATCCTTATATCATTTCTGCATAAAGTCACTATATAATTTCTTTAACTATACAGTGTTACAAAAATAAAATTGCTGGGCACTGAAATAAAAGTAAAATGATATAAACCAAAGATGAACTGCCATAAAAATGATATACCATGTTTCTCTGAATCATACTGAGAATGTTCCATTAAAAGTTTGACAAAAATATCTGCATGGTGACATCTTTAGTACAAGCAGAATGTATAATTAATAGGTTCACATAAATAAATCTCAGTTCAAAAACTCAAGATTATTCCCCAAATGGGATATTTACCCTATAACTTGGTGATATCGTTTCTGTATTTTAATTAGAAAAGAATGGAAAAAAAAAAAAAAAAAACAGTAACACTTCTAGCCAAATGCTTATGCTACTTACTGACCATTGTAACACATATAACATTTTAGGTTAATACAAGTGAAAGTTAAAACCCCAGAATAAAGGCATTTCGTATGAAAGAAAGACACATTACCTTTTATTTCGTGTTGGCTTGCTTCCCGTCTTCTTTCTAGTTCTTTTCTGTCATAATTCAACCTCTTTAAGCACATAATTCCATACTGTAAACTTGTTCTTTTTTTAATAAAAAAAATTAAAACAAACAAAAAAAAAACAGTGCGTTTACCTCAGCAGGTGGAGAAAGTTTTCTGATTAGCCATAGTCAACACTATGCACTGCTTCTTAGGGCAACAAGTTAATAAATTACATTTGCAATCAAATCCTTCAGTATTGGAGGGAAATACATTTATAATTATTCTAAGCACAAAATGTTTCTAAGGAATAGAAAAAAATGGTTTCAAAATAAGAAAAACCATAGTTTTAAAATCATCATGGATTATATTGTTCATCTATGTGTCTTTGTCTTTCATCCAGCTATTCCTACATTAGGTGCAGGCAAATTAATATTTTATTCATTTGAAAAGAATTTAAAGTCCCCATTATGGAGACAGTAAGGAATTAATAAGAAATGGATACTCTCTTCTTAAGCTGATGAGAAAAATAACACAAAACATGAGTAAGTTAGGTAATAGGATAGAGGACCAAATACTAAAATGAATAGCTCATAACTCTTAAGTGATACAGAAGCATGTAAGAAGAACAGGTCAGCAGATATTGAAACGGAATGAAAAGGAAACGTGGAAGGAGCAGAAAATTGATTGATCCTTAAAGGATCAAGTAGCAGAGACAGGTTGACTCAGGAAAATGGAGCATCATGAACAAAAGATTGCAGATGAAAATTTAAAGGTGTGGTTAGCGAGATCACACATTCCAGAGCTGAAAACCCATGCTAGGAAGTAAGGAGGAATACAATTACACATGGAAAATAGGGCATTTGAAGGAAAGCCTTGAATTGTTTTTAAGTATGAAATGCATATAATTGATACAGAATTATTGGACAATTTTCAGAGAAGGAAGAGGTGACAGTAAAAGTTTTCTGTTTGGCCAGGCACGGTGGCTCACGGCTGTAATCCTAGCACTTTGGGAGGCTGAGGCGGACGGATCACGAAGTCAGGAGTCTGAGACCAACCTGGCCTATATGGTGAAACCCCGTCTCTACCAAAAACACAAAAATTAGCCGGGTGTGGTGGCTCACGCCTGTAGTCCCAGCTACTCCGGAGGCTGAGGCAGAAGAATCGCTGGAACCCAGGAGGCAGAGGTTGAAGCGGGCTGAGATCGTGCCACTTCACTCCACTCTGGGCAACACAGTGAGACTCCATCTAATAAATAAATAAACAAACAAACAAATAATAAATAAATAAATAAAATAAGTTTTCTGTTTAAGGAAAAATAATCTCATAGCAAAATAGGAGATGGGAAAATAAGTAATCAGAGGAGACAGAAAAATCAATTCAGGGTTCAGTTCTGCAAAAATAAGGACAACAGTCATAAACTTGAAAGGAAAATCGATAAACCAGAGATGTTATGAGAGAGAAAATGAGAAGGCTCAGTGACATTAGATATAAAGATGCCGAAGATGTGATAGGAAAAAATAATCTGTAGACTTCAAGAGTAAAGATCATTGATTATCAGTGATACTTTACATGTTTAGGAATATAAGCAAATTTAGACATACACATTGGTCAGGCTACACTTACTTGTTAGATGCATTTCTAAGCCCTGCATTTTAATAAAAACAATATTGAGTCAAATATTTCAGAATCAAAGAAAAATGGAAAGAAAATTTCATTAGGCAAGTGTTGTCGGTTGAATTGTGTTCCCCTAAAATTTACATGTGGAAGCTCGAATTCTCAGTAATTCAGAATGTGATTACATTTGGATACAGTGTCCTTAAAGAGGTAATTGAGTTAAATGAGACCATTAGGGTGGGCCTTAATCCAAACTGACTGCTGACCTTATTAAAAAAAACATTTGGACACTTGGGGACAACAGGAATATAATTTCACAGAGAAAGGCTTATGTGAGGACACCGAGAGAAGGTGACCATCAGCAAGCCCAGGAGAGAGGCCTCAGAAGAAACCAGACCTGCTGATTCCTTGATCTTGAACTTCTAGCCTCCAAAACTGTGAAAAAATGAATTTCTGTTGTTTATGCCACCCGTTGTGGTCTTTTGTTGTGGCTTCCCTAGCAAACTAATTCAGTGCTATACTAGATAATACTGACATAATCACTATCACAGATATTGGGCAGCTTGAGATTAAACCAATGCATCTTGGTCAGTTTCTGCCAAGTTTTGATATGGAATAACAAAATTATACTATACAGAGGATATATAATATTATGAAAATGTCTGTCAGACGGAAAACTGGGCCCAAAAGACCATGGGATGAAATATACAGTCAGGTACTACTTGCTTTAAGTCAGAGATTAGCACAACTTAAAAATGAAGCTTGGGTATTTCCCAGAACAGACAAAAAGCAAGTCATTTGAGTATTTTTTTTTAAATTTGATCATTATAGAAAACATTTTACTAAAGTAATAAAACAGCATTAAAAGTCAATCTAGTGAAGAATGGAAAAACTGGACCCCCAAAATCTAATGCAACCATATGAAATATGAAGCCCTAAACTGCCCATGACAGGGAGCTTACTCACTACCTCACAATGTATACACTACAAGGCAGCTGAGAGTGGTACAAAGTTGTTTCTTCTAGTAAGTAGAAGTCACTCACCCTAGTATCTACACCTGTGTTAACTAAAAATCACACGCTCAACAAAGAAAATATAATTCTTCTATCACATAATAATGATCTTAAAACATAAGAAAACTTATTTAAAATCTTCCTTCATCCAATTTAAATGTATTTAACTACTTCAACTTTATCATCGGACTTCTACCACCTTACAACAATTTGATGCCCATAAATAAATGCAATTTATTTTTGTTATGTCACCGTATGGTAGCACTTTTGTGGTCCCTGCCAATAAACACAGTCTAAACATGCCTTGTCAAGCCATTAACCAAAATGGAGAGTTTCGTGCTAATGATACATTCCTTATCTTTTTCACACAAGTTTCTGTTAAATTATGGATTCTCCATCCAGCACTTTAATAGGTTTTTTAAAAAACACTGTTATATTTATCTTCACCACATTTAATTCAACAGTGTCAACAACTGCATTAAAATTCAAAATATCTCCATAAGTTGGAATCAAAAGCCCCAATTATCCTCTATTTATCCTAATTTTATGTCATCAACATATCTAATTTTTATACCATCTTCAGTCACTGATTAAATGTTGGGCAGGAGAGAAGCAAATACAGTCTCCCAAGCCAAAATCATCTATGGTTATATTTATTAACTTATTGCCACAATCAACTATATGTGAAAAAAAAACAACCAAAATCCAGCTGACATTGTTTCACCTAACATAAACACAGCATTTATGATACAGTATAGCAACAAATCCCTTTTTATCTGCTGGATGGTAAACAACTTGGAAAAAGACATTGCCTGTTGTTCATCTGCATCCTCACAGTTATCTAACACAGTATTGCTTTTTTCTGAAATTAATATACAAATAAGCAAACTCACCAAAAGACATAGAAAAATAAAAAGCACAAATATGTCTTAGATGAAGAATTTCTTCTCAAAGTTTTTCCTAGAATGTTACTAAATTATAAAATTTATAACCCCATATTTTTGTAGAGTTGAAACTATGAATATCTGTTTATTCTTTCTAAATAATTTTCTAATAGAAACACATACAACTATAAAATTACAAACATGGGATTTTCAAAGAATCCCACAAAAAATAGACTTATGCTCTATGAGAAGAATTTTGTACACATATATTTCCATGAAGTTCGGGCACATAATATGCACATAGCTCTAAATTAGAAAGTCCCTGAAATTTGCTGGATGAAGATATTTTTCCAAGTAGATGTAAACAAACGATGTTTCAAATGACATATATTTTCTATCTTCTAGATATCCATTTTTGTTTTACTAAAGTATAGTTAATATATTGTTTCATTTTAATTCTTCTTTGGCAAAAAAAACAAAAACCAAAAACCTACCGATGGAAACTATCCACCATTTTTAAATGGACACGGAGATCTTTTTTTGTTAGGTGATCTAACATTCTTGCATCTACCAAGCATTCCATAAAGTAACTTCTGTACTGAGGTAACCCCAAGCTGGGAAGCCATTCATTTCCAATCCACTCATGGTTCATATCTCCATAAGCCAGGGTCTGTAGAAAAACCGGACACTAGAATTGTTTTATAGCAGTCAAGTTTCTTAACCAATCAGATGAGATGGTAATTGGAGAATATTACCTATTATTATAACTGATATTTAATTACTACGATATGTGGAAACAAAGCAAAAATAATATTCAGATAGTATTTGATTTGATTTGGTATAAAACGGAACTCTGCATTCATTTATTAAAGTATTTGCCTATTGAAAATGATTGGCTATTTACTTTGTATTCTCAAAAGGAATTACATTTTGCCCAAGTATGTATTTTATTAATAAAGAAAGTATTATACAAACTCTGGAGTTTTAAGATTTTGTCTTTATATTGATAGGTTTGTTTTATTTGTATCTGTCATTACCCTCTTGTCAATGTCATTATTGCCATTTCCCTCTTATCAATGCCACTACTGCCATTGCTACATACAGTGTAATGGCAAATGTTGATGTGAAAAGGAAACCTCAGTAAACAGAGAAAGGAATAAATGGTTTGGAGAGACAGAATTTTGAAGCTTTGTACGGACATTGTTTAGCAAAGCAGATCATCAGCTTTCCAAAAAATCACTGGAAATAATCAGCCTTTTCTAGAAATCAATCAAGATACACTCTAAAAGAAGCAGGGTAGGATCAAAAACTAAGATAGATAACCTAATTCTTTAATATAACAAGTAAACTATTCTTACCAATATTGTTCAAAACAGCTAAAATGAAAACCAAAATCAACCATTATCACTAAACCAATATTTTAAAAGAAATATTATTCTCTATTATTTTTACAGAATTCACATTTAGTTCCTTATCATGCTCTAATTTCTCAATTCTAATATGCATTTCTAGGGAAAATATAACTGCTCCTCTTCTTTTGTGTGTTCTGAACAGTGATGAAATTTTTATCAAAATCAAAATCAAATACAATCCTATTGTGTGTTTATATACAGGTCCTAATATAACTACCAAAATTTTTCTTATATTGAAAGGTTTCAATCAGATTGAATATAACATAAATTTTCTCTTTTGGTCATCCAAAATGTGGAAATGTAGAAAAAATGCACAGCTTCCTTGCAAAAGCACAGGTCTGTTCCAAGTATAGACACCTATCTCATACAAACATTTCAATAAATGTTAATGACTCTGTGGTCTGCAACGCCAACACTTGCACCTCCAACCCCTCTTCATACACTTTCCGTTATATCTGAAGGCATGGGCAACTCCAAATAAGTCTTTTCTTTCTTTTTGTTCCCCCTTTAGATCCAACTTGAATGCTTCCTGATTAAATATATTCAGGAGTGATTTCAGAGGAATTTAAGTTTTGGATCATTCTTTTGAGAAAGAAAGAAAAGCACCCTTTTAAAAGAGGCAAGGTATGAAACGGCAATCATCTTATTTTAAAAATATGGTAATTAAAAAAGACATATAAAGTATTAACGTAATCTAGATTTACCTATACAGATCAGTATAATATTGAGCTAAGTGAAGGTTTACAATATTACGACTTATGACAGTTTCTTAATTTATATTCTCATCGCCTACTAAATGATATTAAGGGTCTTAAAGCATATGAATCTCCTACCTGGGCCCAGCTTCCTTCCTCAGATTCTTTCTGTGTTAGCAGCAGGAAATGATTAATAAAGCAGGTAAATACAAATTAATTTCAAATCAATACAGTAAAATTTTTCTAGCAAAAACAAAATTGTTATACAAAATGCTTTGTATAACAGGCAGATAAATACACAGATTCTGACTCAGACCCACAGAGATCAGTTTTGCAGTTCAAAGGCAATTAGGCAGCAACGACATAGTTTTCAATTAATTCTAATTTAAATGCTAAATTCATAATTTTGTGAATATTTGATTTGGTCATTAGAAACCTTTTTTTAAATTCTTAAATGAGTGTAATTTTCAAAATGTAGTGTGCTATAATAAAAATTTCTGATGACAAATATACATATGTATATATGATAGAGAAATCTTACACAAAGTAAATTAGTGAAGTGAAAAAACTGACTGTATCCCTTCAACAAAGCTTGGAGATAATCAAATAGATTTCAACAACGACCAACAAAACAAAACAAGACAAAAACCAAGTACAACAAAACTAAACTAAAAATGAAATTAATACATGACATTGGTGTTTTTATCCATAACAAACTTGAAGATAATCAATTTTTCAAAGGATAACACTGAAAAGACATCAAATTAAAAAGCAGCTGATAAAGATAAAATATATGATATGCCCAACTTTGTTACTTTATGTGAAAAAAATGACTTTTATAACATCTTATTTTTAAAAGTGACAATTACAAAGTCCCCAAGACATTCTTTAAAATTTTGCTTTTCAGTACCAAATTAACATAACACTTTTTTGGTTTTTGGGGGGTTTTGTTTGATCAAGCTTGTATCTAAGATGGTAAAGCACAAGAAACCACATAATCATATTAAAAATGAATATTCAATCTAATCTTTTCTATTACCAATTTAATTCGGTTTAGAAACCTGTTACCTGTGAATATGTCCGATACTAAATGATATTTGTTACAAAAACTTCCAATGTTGCAACATGAATACTATTTATTATATTCTTGCTTATTGTTTGTGTACTATAAGCTCTTATGATATTAGCCATAATCTAACACTATTTCATTTAAAAAGTTCAAGAGAGTACAGTAAAAGAAAACTGTAAAAAATGTTACTTATCATTGCATATGACTATAAAAACACACCCTATTACTCTGGTCTATAGTAAACAAATTAGTTTCCTCATCCAAAGAGCAGCAAAGTCACTTTCCTTCAGGTTCAACAAAGCCATTAAGACTAACCGTTTTTGCTGGAGCTGCAAGATTTTCCATTTCTTCATGAGTCACCCAAACGTTGCCTGAAGGCTAGTGAGGAGGCCCAGAGGGAAGCAGAGGAATCCATGGGAGGCAAGCAGTGGTAAAGAAGAAAGGCAGCACCTCTGTGAGTTAACAGCAACACAGCAATACCACAGTGCCCTTGCCCCTACCGTGTGCACAAAAGAGATAGCGTGGCTGGTTTGCTCAGAGCTTCCTGTTTCTTCTACTCAAAAAGACTAACTAGAAAGAGGCATGCTGTGAAGCTCTTGGGGGGGTGTAGATTTAAAATGACATTTCTGCAATTATTAGAAAAAGAGCATCATCAGAATTTGCATTCCAATGGTATGTGGCTATCAGATCAATTTTTGTAATAACGGTGAACTGATTAAATTTGAACTGTAGAATAAAGTAATTTTAATTGTTTACTCAGAAAACAATGGTACATGCACTTTGTTGTGTTATCAAAATTTCCTTCACATAATTTTGATTCTCAATATCCTTCGAAGGAAAAAAAAAATGGTTGTCAATATAAAGCTGGAAACATTATCATAACTTATCTGGAAAGCAGCATCAGCTTTTCCCGAAAGATTCCCTTTAGTGTATGTGATTGAGTAAATAGCAAGTGTCCCTGCATTCTTGCGGATGAGAAAGAAGTGAAATGCTATTTTTTATTCAATAAAAGGTATTTTTCAGCCACACTAATAAACCCATGTACTTCCTAATTCTTCACCAGTATCCAATACCATTGTAGAGAAGAACATAGTATAAAAGAAATTGTTTTCTCTAGCAGGCAATATTCTATGATAAAGTCCCATTTGCTTTCTAAATAAAACACCCCTTGGCATTAGTTCTATACACTTAATAATGCACAGTTTCGAAACCAAAGTCCACTTAGTAACATACAGATCAGGCATATCATTGAAGGTATTGGCCCCTCGAAACCACTTGCCATCAAATTCCATCATTTCTTTATGAACATTGCAAGGTTTTCCAAATACATCAATGAAATTTACATCCTATGTATTATCTGCTACTTGTTTCGGGGAAGGTCCAATTTTTAAAGAATTGGTGTAGTAAAGTTGTTACTCAAACATTACAAGTCATCACCATAATTCACTTTGGGTTTTTCTGTCGTTCACCTAGTACCACGACTTTTCCTGTATTAAAAATAATATAATTTAAAATGTAACTACGTATAAATTGATGAGTATAATTTGATGTAAGTGAAATCTTATATATGTATATGCATACATATATACAGTCATGTACTACATACTAACATTGTAGTCAAGAATGGGGTGCATGCACAACAAATGGTCTCATATGATTATAATGGAGCTGAAAAGTTCCTGTCACCTAGTGATATCAGAGCCATTATACTATTGTAGTGCAATGCATCACTCACATGTTTGTGGCAATGCTAGTGTAAACAAATCTATTGCACTGCCAGTCGTCTAAAAGTATAGCACGTGCAATTATGTGCAGCCCATAACCCTTGATAATGATCATTAATGACTGGGTTACTGGTTTATGTATTTACCACACCATACATTTTTAATCATTATTTTACAGTATACTCCCTCTACTTTTGTTTTTTAAAGAGTTAACTGTAAAACAGCCCCAAGTAGGCTCCTCAGGAGGTATCTCAAAAGAAGGCATTGATATCCTAGGAGATGACAGCTCCATGTGTGTTACTGCCCCAATGACTTTTTAGTGGAACAGAATATGGAGATGAAAGACAGCGATACTGATGGTCCCGACCCTGTGTAGGCCTACAGCAATTTTTGTGTGTGTGTGTGTGTGTGTGTGTGTTTGTCTTGGTAATGAAAAAGTTTAAAGAGGGGGAAAAATAATGAAATAGGAGAAAGCTTATAGGACAAGGATATAAAGAAAGAAATTAATTTTGTTTAGCTGTACAATGTGTTTGTGTTTTAAGCTAAGTATTATTTAAAAAGAGTCAAAAGTTAACAAAAAAAGATTTATAAATTACAAACATCACCGTAAATTAAGGCTAATTTATTACTAAATAAATAAAAACTTTTTTAATGAATTGTGTGTAGTATAAAGTATAGTGCTTATAAAGTCTACAGTAGTATATAGTAAATGTCCTAGGCCTTCATATTCACTAAGTGTCCTATTCACATGTACCATTTTTTATCTTTTATACTATATTTTTGCTGTACCTTTTCTATGTTTAGACTATTTGGATACACAAATTCTTACCACTGTGTTACAATTGCCTACAGTATTCAGCTTAGTATCATGCTGTACAAGTTTGTATCCTGGAGCAATAAGTTATACCACATAGCCTAGGTGTACAGTAGACTACTGTACTATACCATTTAAGTTTATGTAAGTATGCTCTGTGGTGTTCTCAAAATGAAGAAATTGTCTCATGACTCATTTTTCAGAACATATACCTGGCATTAAGTGACATTTGATTGTATATATACTTAAGTAACAAACGGAATTGAGTGGTAAAGGTTTATAATTATAAGAAAATTCTATGCACATAAAAATTCCACAGGCTAGGCATCAAATTTATGTGTAGAATTTGTTTTCTTCTACTGTTTTGGAATTTAGAGTACAGCTGATGTTTTTTCTATAAGATAAATCTGTGTACACCTATAAATTAAATTTAGAATATAAAAGTCATTTATGTCCTTAAAAGTCCCTTCCTTGTATCCCCTGCTTCTAACAATGATGCTCATTATAAAAGGAAAGTTGCACATGAATATATAACATTACATTACTAGGAATAAATTGTTTTTATTGACTTTATGAGGAGTGTGCTATGCTGAAAAGCACTTTTCTGCACGCATCTGTTACATTCCCTTTACACCCAGTTATCATGGCGCTTCACTTGAGTGTGTGTACAGTTGGTTCAAAGTGAGTTTCAGTGATGATTACCTGAGAAGAAATTCATTTAAGCCAATCTTAAATGGCTTAAGCTTGCAGAACAGTGTAAAATCAATTTTACACTGATTTGTGTAGCTTCTGCTTTGAATCGTAATCTAAATAATGAAGATCTCACTCCTTCTTTAAGAAACTACCTGTATTAATTACCTCATACTAGAATAGATACATGCATAGTACCTTTCACAGGTTATCTTTAAGTCTGTGTCTGCCAGTCTGTCACCATTTCTGGGATGGGGAACATGCTGGAAGCTATGGTTTTGTCTGTTTATTTCCTCACAAAATAAGTATATACCCAGGGCTATTTTCTAAAGTATGGTTGGAAAACTTTCAGAAGCTGTATGTTAGTTGTTTCTGTTTGACATGCAGTTTTACTTGTGAAGAGCACTGCCTGCCCTATATAGTCTTGTAAAATAGCCAACAGAAATAGTTTCTACACAACCTAATCAAGTAGACATTAACTGAAGTTTTAACAAGTTTATTTTATAGGGAAGTGCATATGTAGTAAGTCAATTATTCAATCAGATTGCTCTCTCTCCACCACCACTTTAGGGGATGGAACTTGCATCTAAGTACATTGTGAGGGAGTAATTTAGAGCATGAGAGTTTCAGAGAAAAGCATCCCTATAAGATAGCTAGACTGGGAAACTTTGAACAACCAAAGGGCATAAAGATATGAGTGCCTTGGGATTCAGGATAAAGAGAGTACAAAAAGTAGGTTGGAAAAGCATAAAAAACAAATATTGTATAACTTGGTTGTGGTTCTCTGAGATACCCGTAAAATTATCTACTCACTGCCCTGGGTAGCCTGTGCTGCAACCTCCCCTAAAAATGTGTGAGCTAGAAAACGCAAACCAATAGTCATTTTTTGTGGCTAATATCATCTGAGTCCAACATGAAATTTATAAAATTTCAATTATATTATCAAATTAGAATCAAGGAGCTTGAGTTATACAGTAGCATTTACCAATGACTCCCCTAGGACATTTCCTAAACCTGTCCTCATTTCAGGTTCTGCACCTCTTTAGTGGGACTAAAAGTGCATGCTCCAGATTAGAAAGAAACACTAAAAAGTTTACATTATGATACAATATGTTTTTATACAGGGCTGGGACTAGGATGAGGCACATGAGGTCCCGGGAGGCTATAATTTAAGGAAACACTCACTTTGAGGGTTGATGTCTGACAATGAGAGCCTCTTTAAATTTTATGCTTGAGATTATCTTGCTTGTCTCCCCTTGGTACCCATGGAATAGAACTTTGAGAAAATATCAAGTGAGAAGGAGAAGGAAATTTCTAAAAAATGGTAAGAATTAAAGCACTTACCTAATTAAATCATTCTGGAAAGAGTTATGACAGAAAAATAAATAATACAATGAATTTAAGAAATACCTCCTGAAAATTAATCAGGTGAAAATAATGAGGAGTCTTGCTGTCAGAGATACAGCATACGTAAAGCAGCCAAACCTCAGAATAATCTTAAATCTTAACTAGTTAAAGTAACTTTTGTTACTACCTAGGTCATTTAAAGTGTTTTTCACTTTGTAATGGAATTACAAAGTAGTAACTTGAAATTACTTTTCACATTCAAATGGCCTGGATTCACATTTCTCCCCTATATTCTCATTATAAGATAAATCCTTCTCATTATAATAAGAACGGTATTTACACCTCACCCTCTTTTCAATAAAGGTTGAGGTTTATAGACAATTATACCTCATCCTCTTTTCAATAAAGGTTGAGGCTTATGAGGTAAGTAATAATGAAAAGAGGAACCACACAGACTAAAAGAATGCTATAAAAGGAAGGAAAACTGATAGAGTGCAGGAAGCAGAAGCAGGAAAATGTGCTTGTTAGGAGCAAACCCACAGAGGAGTATGACCTTAGTTGAGTCAGTTTACTTCTTTACATTGGTTTTGCCCATTTGTGAAACAGCTATAATAAAAGTACCTTTCTCATAGTGTGGTTGTGAGATTTAAATGGGCTATTACATGTAAAGCACTTAGAACAGTACCTGACAGTGAGCATTTTGCTGATGTTGGCTACTACTGTAATTATATTAGAAATTCTGTCAGGTAATCTCCATTCAAGCAAGTTTTTAATTCAAGAAATACTCTGTAGGTCTCTGTATTACACTGACCTGACTAATGCCTATCTTACACCTTACATTTATGCTCAATCTTGTTGAATTATATGGTTATCAAAAATCACTTTATTAGTTTCAAACTTATTTATTTCCACTGCACTTGCTTTTAAAATGCTTGATTTATCAATTTAAATAAATGTTACATAAAGCAAAATATAAAACAAAATTTGGCTCATATGTAAACACTAAGTTGAATTAGTTGGAAAAACCAGAGATAGGCAAATCTTGAAACACACTGTCAATAAAACACAATTTTGTCAAAGTCTGGGGAAGACATTGTAAATTTCCAGAAGGATTCCTCATTCAAACGGCTTTTTGAGTTATCACTTTAAAAAGAAACACCAACTAGAGAAATTAAATATGTTTCCAGATAAGATTATCTAAAAGAATAATGTGGAACTACAGACACTGGAAACATGCAAACAAAGTTTTAGGTGCTCCATTTAAATTTGCAATGCTTGAGCATTTTCATATTTTTTTACCTCAGATAAAGTATTCAAAGAATACATTTATTTTTATGACATCCTTCTTCAACCAAATTTCAATTGACTGATATCTCCATCTCTGTCCTACTAGGTAAGAGACTTTCTATAGTAATAGTAGCTTGGGGAAAAGAAACAGAAAACTGGAAATTTAGGGCTGGCCCAGGGTAATCATACATGTGACATTTAAACTTTCCTTTCTGATGGTCCAGTCCATTAAATCTAGGCAGGGAAGGAGGCAGAATCAAACAGAAGTAGTAGGGGGAAAAAAAAAAAAAAAGCCCAAGTACCGTGTCTTTTTCTCCTCAGAACTTCAGTTAATAAACATGAAATATCTGGCTGAGGAACCCAAGCCCAAACCTCAGTGTGCAAAATAACTTGTATGATTTGAACAAACTGTAGTGTTCTAGAAGACATGATAAAATAACTTTGTAAAACAGAAAAAAAATCAAAAAATCTGCCTTTGTGTTTTGTAAGTATGAATTCTAACACATAATGTTAGGTTATGACTTTATGTAGTGGATTCATTAATAGCGATTTATGTGGAATTTTCATTTTGCAAAGCAAATTGTATTGGAAATGTATTAGAAATGAGTAAATGCTTCCATGTAGATGGAGTAGAAGGAAGAGGAAACATTTAGTAGATAATTTTAAAGCTTAGAGACACAACTTAACTTGTCTCATATAATTTGCATCAGTATTTGGCAAGAGGCATATATATTCTGTGAATACAGAGCTATTACACATTAGTAAAAAGATAAATATTCCTATAATAGTATAGATAGTTGGAAAGGTTATGAATGGAAAATTAATATAAATGCCTGATTAATAAGAATATACAAACTTACACATTTAGTAGTGATTTTTAAAATGTAAATTTAAGCAGGGAGATAACCAATGTTGACAAAGGGAGAAAAGATAGCAACACAACACAATTTGACAATTAAAGTTTGAAAGTATTAAGAATATGCATTCCCTATACAAAAATATAGCAATGGAAATAACCACAGTTTATGCAACATATAATTACAAGCACATATTTTACACACAACAAAATTTGTGTTACACACAACAAAAAAATGTCCACTAGTAGGAATTTGGTTAAATAAATTATCACATTTCTACAAAGGAGATATGCAGCAATTAAAAGTGATGTTGCAATTGCATATTTAATAAAATGAAGAAAATGCTTATGCTACATTACTAAATTTCCAAAAAAGTACAAATTAATATATTATGTGAAATAATCCATTTTTATAAAAAGATAATGAAAAAAGAATGAAAAGATCTTCATCAAATTTTTTCAATAGTGAAAAAATTAACATTGATTATCTCTGGAATCAGTATTTTTTAACGTTTTTAAATTATTTTGTTGCCATCTTTGTATTTTTCAGTATTTTACAAATGTTATACAGGATCATGTATTAATTCAATAAACACATATAAAACTTAAATGCTATAAACAATATATTTTTTGATGCTGCAAATGTTCATTTTTATTTGAAGCCTTATCCAGCTGGTAGTGATTTCTCCTGTCTTGAAGCTCCATCACACTTTGCTTCTATTGTACATTTAGGAGTTAATCTATATAATCTTGTACTAAATCTACTGGTCAACATACTTCTTTTCCTTGGTAGAGTTTCCCTTTCTGATCTCAAGGACACACACATTTCTTATACTTCAGCAGAGTACATGAAGTATGTGGGTGGAGTGATCTATACAATGATTATTTTAAGGTGAATATTTACACAATATCTAAAATTTGCCAGGCACTATTGTTAAGGCCTGGGGTTGATGGAAACCTGATATGATCATTATTTCATCTCATGTGAGATAAATCAAGGAAAGAGAGAACTGTGAAATGTTGATTATAAGTACATGGAGTGGTAACTCAGGAGGGAAACCAAACCCAGACTTTGCAGGCTCAGGAAAAGCTTTTCAGAGGAAATATATAAAGGAATCGATAAATGAATAATGAATTGGGAAAAATACGGTGACCTTGAAGTAGGATTAAAGTTTCCGGCAAAGGGAAGACCAATTACAAAAGCTCACAATTGACCAAGGGGAAAGAAGTTTGAAAAACTGAAAGTAGTTCCTGACCTGGGGAAATAAAGCCTTTGAGGTGAACTGAAGCTAGATCATAAAGACTCTCATAAGCTTTATTTACTTCTTCCCGTTCTTTAAACAACTGAATGTTAATTAATATTGTATAATTTAAATTCTTTCAGTTTGGTTAAGTAGTTTTAGAAAAATAGTTTTTAAATTTCCTATTGTCCATTAAGAAATGAATTACACTGGTAAATAAAAATAATAAAGTGTATCCTATGTTTCATCTGGAAGTTGGGACTTCAAATTTATTTTTGCAAGATTCATAATGTTTAATAATTTTGTTTGCATTTGCTCTTGGGAGGAAAATGTGGATATAAACCATTTATGATGCTTCTCTCTCAGCTGGAAATTACTCAGAAAACTCTTCATCAGACTTAAATTCAATTTACAATAACTATTTTAATGATCTCAGTTTTTTATTTTAAATACACAGGTGACTTTTGAACAACACAGGTTTGAACTGCATCATTTCACTTACACACAGACTTTCTTCGGCCACTGCCACACCTTAGACAACATGACTAATCTTTCCCCTTCCCCCTCCTTGGCATACTTTCAACATAAAGACGATGAGGATAAAGGCATTTATGATGATCTACTTCCACATAATGAATACTAAATATCATTTCTCTTCCCTATGATTTTAATAATATTTTCTTTTCTCTAGCTTACTTTATTGTGCAAATGGAGCATATAATATATATAAAACACACATAATACATGCTTATCAACTATTTATGTTATCAGTAGGGCTTCCACTCAACTGTAGGCTCTTAGTAGTTAAGTCTTGCGAGAGCCAAAAATTATAGCTGAATTTTTGACTAAATTATATTCAGTCAAACTATAAATTATAGCTGAATTTTGTGGGGGGTCAGCACCCTTAACTCCCATCTTGTTCAAGGGGTTACTGTATTCTGAATTGTCTTTTAGCTTGAGTCATAATGCAGGTATGGTGAAAAACATTTGTATCTATTTAAAAATAATACAGGTAAGAGTTTTAAAAATTATATATTTTTCCTACATGTTATTTGGGAAGAACTTAAAATGGAGTTATGTAAGAAATATATAAGCCTTTTAAATTTGACCTTTTATTTCTGGCATTAGAATCTACTATAAGGGGAAGGAAAATGTGTAAATAGAAATGAAGCAAACTATTCAGAACTGTTTAAGATCATGTATAAAAAGTTATACTTAAGTTACTTTTCTGCCTGGAAACTGCAATAAAGCAATATGACTTTTTAATATTTTACCTATTGCTAAAATTTATCTCATTCGCCCATATTTTATTATGCTGTATAAGATATGAGATGTGGGAAATCTAGTAATTATCAGAAATAATATACTTTGTGAACAAAATATATACTTTAGGAATGGAATAAATAAATAACGAAATACTATTTGTGAGTTTTTTTGTGTTTGAATTTGTCATGATGCATGCCTTTTTTGTCACGTTTTGTTCTTTTCTAGGATTAGGATAGGCAAAAAATTATGAGATGATTAGGAATTTGTAACTGAAAGACAAGCAGACTTTGAAAGAAAAGGATATTCCAGATATTCCATTTGGTACTTGTGAAACATCAAAATCATGTAATTTCATAATTATGGAAACTTCTTAAGAAATAGTGAGTTATAAAAGAAGACATATAAAATTATACAAACGTATAAAAAAGCTCAATATCACTAATCATCAGATAAATGTAATTAAAACCAAGTGAGAGACCATCTCACCTCAGTCAGAATGGCTGAGTAAAAAAAAAAGTAAAAAACAACAACAACAACAGATGTCAGCAAGGGCACAGAGAAAAGGGAACACTTATACACTGTTGGTGGGAATGCAAATCAATACAACCTCTGTGGAAGGCAGTATGGAGATTTTGCAAAGAACTAAAAATAGAACAAGCATTCAACTAAGCAATCTCACTACTCAGTGCCTACCCAAAAGAAAAAAAAATTGTTATATCAAAATAAAGCCTGCACTCATGTCTTTATCCCAACAGTGATCATAATAGCAAAGTCACAGAATTAATCTAAGTGTCCATCAGTGGATGACTGGATAAAGAAAATATATATAAACACCATGGAATACTATGCAGTCATAAAAAATAATAAACTAAAGTCTTTTACAGCGACATAAATGGAACTGGAGACCATTATCTCAAGTGAAATAACTTAGAAACAAATATTAAATAAAAAATATTAAAACTAAAAAAAAAGTAAAGTAGTCACTTAAGCCTTGCATCTTTAGTAAGCATTAATGCTTATATCTTATCTCCTGAGAAATTACCTGGGGGAAAGAGAAAAGAAGGAAGGAAGGAAGGAAGGAAGGAAGGAAGGAAGGAAGGAAGGACGGACGGACGGGAGGGAGGGAGGGAAGGAAGAACTTAAAAAGAGTAAGCTCAGGGTCTTGTTGCTTGGAAGAAAAATGTAAACTTTAGATGCTAGCTCAAAAGTCTGCTATGCTAGCTTTCAAGTCTGATATGAATCACAGCTCCTCATTTGAAAACCTATTAAAAATAGCAGCAAGTTTAATAAACAGCAAGCTAAATCTCTTGAGAATAATTCAAGCTGACATTGAAATGTGTGCTGTCACAATTTTGCTCTGTAGACTTAGACACGCTGCTATTTGCCCAGCATTGGGGAAGGGGAGGAGCACAAACCGACTCACAGTTCGAGATGTTGGAGGAGCGGAAGGACTTGTTAGGGAAACCATCTCCTGGATTGCTAATCGGAGTTTTAAGCGATGCAGTGGATTGCTGATTCCAATTTCTCTCTGGATCTCAGTGTCAGATAAAGCAGACATGATGGCACCACTCTTCACGTTGGCTCGGCAGGCTGCAACGTACCATGCAGGCATTCCCAACCAAAGCTGTTAGATAGGAAAAAATGCATTAACAAATTATAATAATAGTTGTCATTTTAGTGTCTCATATGCCAGCAATTATTTTTTGTATTTTACATACGTGACCTCATCCCATGAGATAAAATGTTACCATTATTTTCCCCAGAGGAGATAGATGCACAAAGAAATTAAATGATGTATTTAAAAACAACAGCAAGGTAGTGATAGAAACAAGATTTGAAATTGAGAAATGCTAACTCCAGAGACTCTATTTTAACTAATTCATATTACTAGTGATAAAAGTAATTGCTGCATGGCACCAAGTTCCCCTTTGTATGTAGGAACTAGAACGGCTACAAGCCACATTTGATAAGGGACTCAATTAATGTTTGTTTAATGAGTGGCTTCAATTTATAATGCTCCTTTGAAATTCTGAGTGAAGAGAAATTCTGTCACAGAAAGAGACAGCTGTGCCATAACCAGCCATGTGATTTTGATCAAAACATGCAGTGTAGCTAAGCCACATTTCCACCTACCTTCCTATACCATGTGAAAGATGTGTGAACTTAATTAGATGCTATATATGAAAATGCCTTTTGGAGAGTGAAATGATGTATTAAGAAAGAAGTTAAAATTCAAATCATTGAAAAACTAAAGAAAGTAACAAAATTAATAATGCATCAGAAATTAGAGATTTTAAGGCTAGGCACAGTGGCTCATGCCCGTAGTCCCAGCACTTTGGGAGGCCGAGGTGGAAGGATCACTAGAAGTCAGGAACTTGAGACCAGCCTGGCCAACATGATGAAACATCATCTCTACTAAAAATACAAAAATTAGCTGGACATGATGGCGGGTGCCTATAATTCCAGCTACTTGGGAGGCTGAGGCAGGAGAATCACTTGAAACTGAGCGGCAGAGGTTGCAGTGAGCTGAGATCAGGCCTTTGCACTCCAGCCTGGGGACAGAATGAGACTCTGCCTGAAAAAAAGAAAAGAAGAGAAGAGAAGAGAAGAGAAGAGAAGAGAAGAGAAGAGAAGAGAAGAGAAGAGAAGAGAAGAAAAAACGAAACAACAACAAACAAAGAGGCCAGGCGTGGTGACTCATGCCCGTAATCCTAGCACTTTGGGAGGCCGAGATGGCTAGATTGCCTGAGCTCAGGAGTTCGAGACCAGCCTGGGCAACAGGGTGAAACCCTGTTTCTACTAAAATTAAAAAAAGAAAAAAAAAAAAAATCAGCCGGGCGTGGTGGCGGGTGCCTATAATTCCAGAATTCCAGTTACGTGGAAGGCTGAGGCGAGAGAATTGCTTAAACCTGGGAGGCAGAGGTTGCGGCTCCGAGACTCTGCCACTGCAATCCAGCCTAGGGAACAAAGTGTAACTGTCTAAAAAAAAAAAAAAAAAAAAGAAATTAGATATTCTGATTTTTTAATTTTGCTGTGAGACTCTTGAAAGACAATTAAACCAGCAGTTCTATCAACAGAGCACAGGTCTGGTGCACCCTCAAGCACTGCGTGAATGCCAATCACAGGCATTATATTTCAGCACCTGAATAACATCACTTAAAGCGGGAATATTCTCCCATTTTCCCCCCATCATTAGTTATGAGTAAGTAGAAAACACAACAAAAATGTAGCAGTTTACGTATTTGTTTTTGAATGTCCAAAAGATTGATTGATATTTTTTTGATATTTGTTGAAATAAATAGGTTGAACAAAGGAGAGAATTGTGAGAGTGAGAACAAGTAAGTGAGATAAAGAAGAAAAACTATAAATCAGCAAAATATGGTGCCAAGAGCTCTAGACCACAAATCAGAAGACCCGAGCCCTAATTCCTTTCCAGTCTCATTGGTGAGTCATGTAACCCATTTAAACCTCAGCCATATTTTCCTCATTTGTAAAATGAAGGAATCAAGCTTGATTATTTCTGAGGCATCGTGATAGCTGTCAAAATGATCTCTACCTCCTGATATCCATTCCCTTCTACAATCTCCTTCCTTTGGAGGTTGGCTTGGCCCAGTGATTTATTTCTAATAAATAGCTGATGATAAAAGTGATAGGATGTCGCTTTCCAGTTTAGGCAATAAAAAAACTATGGCTTCATTCTTGTTAGTCCCCTTCTGCTCTCTCTTTCCCGCTGAGCTCTCACTCTGGAGCAAGTCAGATCTCAGTAGCCGTATGGAGAGTCCCATATGACAAGGAACTAATATTTCTGGCCAACAGCCAGCAGGAAACTGAATCATGACCCTGACCATATAAATGAGCATGGAAGTGGATTCTCCCCAAGTCCAGCCTTGAGATGACTGCTGCCCTGACTGATACCTTGATTGCAGTCCTATGAGAGACTCTGAGCAGAGGCCATCACAAAGCTATTCCCAGACTCCTGACCCATAGAAGTCATGAGATCATAAATGCCAAATTTGGGGGTAATTTGTAAACAGCAATAGATAACCAGTACAAACATCCTTTTAGTTTAAAAATTCTACAACATTTAAAGAATATTTCTCTCTTTTGAAAAAAAAAATGCCAACAAACGAAACTTTTTGAGTCAGTGTGGACTGGGTTGTGATAGTGATAAGAGAAAATAAGGGGAAGATCTAAGTACAGTGTGTGACTGTACAGATTATGCTTTCTTCCAGTGGGTTAGGCACAAATAATTGACCTTGACGGGTACATTATATATGACGGAAGATAGGACTTAACTATTTAGTTTATAAACTCAAACTGTTCAAAATAACTAACATCTAAACAGATCTTCTTTGGATCCTAATGATTTTTTTTAGCCCTGTCTTCTAAGATATTTGAATTTCCACACAAGTTAACATCACCCAGATGCCTGCCAATACATTGTTACCAATGTCATCCATAATTAGACCTTTAAGAGTCTTTGATGTGGATAAATGGAGTGTGAAGCATGGAATTCTCGCCGACACAAAATTCTTAACAGGCTGTGCACTCAAGGAGGAGCGAAAGGAGATGAAGTTAAAGCTTTCATTCATTGGATCACTCAGCTCATTCATCTTGTTTATTCCATTTCATAATTTAAGTTGCATTAGGAATCACATTATAGGCAATTTCTATGTACTCAGAATAGGTTTAATTAGCACAAACTTCACTGTCTGTCATCTCCTATCACCTTAATGTCAGTAAATCTGTTCTTTTTTTCTTTTTATCTGAAGGATTTTTTCATCGCTTGCCAAAACAGCAGCGAACTCTTTGTCAAACTGCAGCTCATTTTATCGGAGAAAAAACCGAACAAAGAACTGCTATCATTTCTGAGGTGTGATTTCTTAAGCATTTTGTCTTGTGATTGATTTTTTAAATATAGTAATTTTAAAGACACGGTTGAAAGAAGCAGCTCTGATCGCTAATATCTGATGGCTAATATGCCAAATTTCCCTGTCTGATGTGAAAGAATAAAGTAAAAGCAAAATACAGGCATTTTTCATTCAGTCCAAGAAAAAATACAAAGCATGTTTCTAGATATAGCTATGTAAGTCTATTTTTAAAACTAAAATGGGCTTTAATGTTTCGTTATTATTTACTTAGCTCTAGCTATAATAAAATGAAGATAGATAATTTTATAATCCAAGACCATTTAAAACACTGTGTATAATTACCTCTGTCAGGCAAGGAAAGCCTGGATCCTTCTTTGCCCTGACACAGGCATATCCCAGCAGCTACTAGCAGCTCACAGAGAGAACTGAATAGAAGGGGCAGTAAGCACTACTGTAAAGTGACACAAAAGAGCCCTTTGCAGTCAAATATGTAGTTTCCTCAATGTCAGAATCGGTTTCTGCTGCCTTCCACCCTGTTCAGATATTCTCTTATTTTTCCAGAACACTATGTTGTACTGGAAATGCTAAAAACAGTTCTTCTTTATTGTAGCATTCAGTTTGGACACATAAGGGAATAAGGGGTAAGTCTTCTGTTTTATCCCAAGTGTCTAAACCTAGCTGGTCCCTAGGCTTTAGGGAATTAGGTTCAGCAATTAAATTATAGGCAAAGGAATGTCTCTCGGTATATCTAGGTGATCTTACTCTCTTGGATTACAGAAGTGTTGAATATGGAGAGGGTCTTCTCTGTAACCTGCTAATGAGAAAGGATCCTGGCATAATGGATGTGAATGGATGTTTTCTTGCAACAATAAAACTTTGTTTCTTCTCTGCGGGGCGCAGTGGTTCACGCCTGTAATCCCAGCACTTTGGGAGGCCGAGGTGGGCGGATCACAAGGTCAGGAGATCGAGACCATCCTGGCTAACACAGTGAAACCCTGTCTCTACTGAAAATACAAAAAAAAAAAAAAAAAATTTAGCCGGGCGAGGTGGGGGGCACCTGTAGTCCCAGCTACTCAGGAGGCTGAGGCAGGAGAATGGTGTGAACCCGGGAGGCGGAGCTTGCAGTGAGCCGAGATCTCGCCACTGCCTCCAGCCTGGGTGACAGAGTGAGACTCCGTGTCAAAAAAAAAAAAATTGTTTCTTCTCTGGCTCTAGAAATGAAGAGGGTGTAATTTAGAGACGCTTCCTTTTATCCCACTGCATGCTTTCTTCTGCTACAATCACAAAAAGTCAGAGTAAAATCACAAACCTATTCCCTAGTAAGCAAATAGTCCCTTATGAGCAAATCCAGACTAAGGGGGTGCTGTGATTTCAGAAACTTGCCTTTACCTGTCTCAAATAAACTATCAACTTAGACGTGATTGATTTAAGGGCCTCCTGGTTTCATTCTCTTACCTCTAGCCATGCGACCACAGTCGGCCCATCCCACTGGGCAAAAGGTAATCCCTTTCTCCGAGCTTCTTCAAGAAGTTCATGCCTGAAGTATATGGCAAAGATTATTAGTCAGGTATATGGAAAAATATGACTGTGATTATTTTTAATAACAATATTTTAAAACAACCAATCATCCTTTACAAGATTTTTTATGATACTATATAGAATAACAGAATTCCTTTTTCCTTTGAGTAATACACACACATCATCCATTGATTTTATTAGGAATGAAGCATTGACATAGAAAAGTAATTATCCCCAACATTTATTTATGAAAATTAGAACACTACGTGCTAATGGAATTAGAAGTGGAATTATATTATCAGCAAGTATCTTATCCCTTCAATGAGAAAATGGCCCAAATGTTCATATTCAAGTATGCATTATGGGATCTAAATGTGGCTTCTTCCATTTGCCCTGCTCTCTTTGCCTTACTATCTCCATGGCAAAGAAAATGCTTACATAGAGAGGCAGAAGATAAATTTGGTCCTTTTAGTCACATTGTAGTGATGTGGTTGATTTTAGTATGCCCTATGGGTCCAGGGGTCTATCTTAGGAGTTATTTGTCTGGACTAAGAAACTACATCTCACTTGGAGAAAACTCCAAGGTAGATTGATTTCTAACACTCGAAAGCAATGTAAGGTGTTAAATTCAATGGTACACTGGTTTTTATCTATAATCACTACTGTTTTAATGAAATTAAAATATCTTAGTAACAATAAATGGTTGTTTTGATAACAAAAAGATGCAAAAGAACCCTGAAAAATGCATGTATAATTTCACTGACTCTTACTGATTTTTAGAATTGACATCCACTTACAAAACCAATTTGAGATCACTCATTATTGAGATAGTAGCTATGTGCTTTCATTGAAACTCAAATTGATATATACTTGGCAGGACTATGTTGGAAAATACATTCTCTTTATTTTAGTATGCCTTGATCTTACACACAGATGATAAAAACATGGTATAATAATTGCTTTATTTTGAATGTGTGTTTTATGCTTAGGAATATTTCATGAAAATCATTTATGAACCCCCAAATGGATAATTTGATTATTTTCTGCTATTAATCAATTAGTTACTTACTGTGGTAGGCTATATTAATGTATTAAGATATATAATGAATAAAATGCCTTTCAACACAGGGTTTTCTGTGTTTGTAATAGAGGCTACCAAAAATGCATTAAAAAAACCCAAAGGGCAAACTACAAATTTAAGTTATAGTAGCTGAAGAGACATAAATCAACTGCCGTTTCATTTGAGTAAGGTCTGCGTGTAAGCTATTCAGCACCTGGGAAAGGGAACAGCGACACCCGTGCTCTGAATCTAAAAAAGTAGAAGCACTTCCTCACCTGGCTTGCTCTATCATCCCTCATTCCCTCAGGTCTCCCAGTGACATTCCTTTACTGAAAACCAGTTTCAAATAGCTTAGCCTCACTGTGACAGATATATTTATAGAAATGGATTGAAGGATCAAAAAAAAAAAAAACCTATTAGGTATTTATTGAACACCTGTTGTGGACTGAGACTTGTGTTTGGTGCCGAAAATAGATATGGGTCTAATTTCCCAGGATATACCCTGTTAGATGGACAAAACAAACACTTGAAACTGTCCAAAAATACCATACAATACAATACAATACGATACACAAACAGCTGCCAACATGAAAACTTGGTGATGCAGCTTCTGAAGTATGTCATTTTGGAAAAGGGGTTAATAGCCATTGAAGGTGTTGTGAAGGCATTGTGGCAATGGAGCTGGCTTTGAAGGGCAGCTAGGAAAGAGGTGGGGATGGCATTCCACGCAGGACAAGCACCAATGGGGAAGGTATGGGACTTAACATGAAATATGTGGAAGAAAATTTAGGGGAGGCCTTCACAGAGTTAAAGCATGTTGTAAGAGTTGTAATGTTAAATCCAGTAGGGAAAGGGACACTTCTAGTTATGTCATAGGTTAGGGACATTAAAAGGGAAGAAACAAATTTACATTTACTATTAGTTTTTGCTTCACGTAGTAAAAAAGCAAGGAAATATGCACTAATAACCTAAGGAGCACATAACATTTTCAGAAGTGTATTATATGAGTGGTACAACAGCTATTTTTAAATATTAGAACACTTTCATTTTGAAACTTCTAATTCCCTAGTAAAAATTCCACTAGAAAAGCCAGATTGATCCTGTTGAGTCTGATCATGTAACTTCTCTGCTCATAACTCTCCAATCACTTCCTGTCTCACTGGGAATAAAAGCCAAAATAGCTGCTACAATCTATTCTACCTACGTCATCTCTCTGCCTAAACTCCCACCTTAGTCAGAACACTGGCCTCCTTGCTGTTCTTTGGAAACAACCCAGACCTCTTTTCTGCCTCAAGATCTTTGCAGCTCACCTGGAATGCTCTTCCCCTCTATCTCCACATGGTTGACTCTCTCGGCTACTTTAAATCTTTACTCAAATATCACCTGTTCTGAATGTCTCCTCCCCTACTCCCTGAAAACCCCACCTAAAAACTCCAATAAGGAATTTCTTATCCCCATTGTTTACTTTATTTTTCTCCAAGGTATTGCCATTCTAACACAGTATGTTATTTACTTCTCATTCTGTCATCTGCCAATAAAATGTAAGCTCAAGGAGGCTCTTTGTTTTCATATATTCTGTTCAGAGATGACTTTGAAGTCTAGAACAAGGTCAGGCACAGAAGAGGTACTAAATAAATATTTGTAAATGTTAAAGAAAATGCCAATCAGTGTTTATATTTAGGTGCTTCTTGTTTCAGTAAATTGTGTTCTATAATGTTTTGTTTTTGTAGTCCAAATAGCTTTTTCTATTTTACCTTATAACCATGTACAACATTTTATGTTTTAAAGAACGAAATGTTTTTCTTGTACCTTACCTCCCCTTGAGCTTTTTGTTTCCCACTTTCTCACAATAGTACTGATTCTAGCTGATTCCAAGAGTCTGATCTGTCTGGGTCTCCTGGTGAGAATTTGGTTAAGAGGCAACCCAATGTGCCCAAATCGTTCCGTTCTACGAACAGAAATATTGATAATACACTTGTTTGGGAAATTATTGAGCAATATGCCCACTGAAAAAGTTTTATTTTCTTTGGTTTTGTTTTGCTTAAATCACAAACTCTAATAGCAGGATGACTTAAGTAATCGCAGTCTAAGAAAATGAGATAAGGGAGCTCAAATCCTTTGGTCTACAACTGTTAGGGCAAAATCTCTAGCATCTGTCTTAGGGCTGACATACTTGAGACTGTGGAGAAATGGAACAGATGGGAGGGATGGCTAGGTTTTACACCAGGACTGTGTACTACATGACGGTAACTCTAGATGTGCTTTTCCTTAACCTGAGAGAAGTATCAATTGTGTAAAAAAGAACAGCATTGAAATTTCCAAAGCATATTGCATTGCATTATTGTTCTCAATTATAAAATAATCTGCACCATACAAAATTTACAAAAGGCATATATCTGGGCATGTTGACTTGAGAGAGAAGCAATGCTAGAAAAATAAAGCAATGTGGGCAATGCTATAATAGTTGGAAATAACTGAATTTAATACATGATGATATGCTAACAGATTATTAAGGGTAGCATTAATTACATAAAGGCATGCTTATTCTCATCAAGTTTTGGAGTTACTGTCAGAAAAATAGTGATCTGAACTGTTTAAGAAATACTAAATGACAAACTGACTTGGCACAAACAAGCCTTTTGGATATACTGGTGTTCTCTGTTCAACCTGTCCATGTATGGAAAGGGATTTAGTCTGGAATGGATTTTCTTTGCAGCTAGAATTCAACTTTTTTAAAGGTCAAGTGACAGTTCTTCCAGAAAAAGGACATGATCACTTACCCCTGTACAAATTTAACTCTGAAAATTACTCTCTTTCCCTGTAGGCCTGAACCATAATTTAGTGTGTTTTTAAAAATAATTTCAGACAATCAAATATTTGACCATCTTTTCCCAAAGGATCACTTGTGCATCACTAAATTTTGGGGCATGCATTTCAGGTTTAAGATTCAGAATAGATTTTAGAGGACATTAGCAGTACTTCCGTTTAGAGGAAGTGTCAGGCATGGAGGTGTTATCACTTGTGTCAAAACACAAACAAGAAAAGTACTAATTGCAAGAAATAGTTATTTTGAATCAGTACAACTTCTGAATCATTGTGCATTTTCAAGAAACACTCTTCAATAAAGAATGCTGTTAGTATCCTCCATAGGCCTCAAGCTGTCCTATTATTGATATCAGTAAGTTACTGTGACTAGAAAGTGACATTTTAGGAGGCAACATGTGAGCACTCAGGTCTGTGAATAATTTGCAAGCCCATATCTAAATGTGCAGAGGGGAGGCTGCACTTGCTATGCCTGAACTGAAGACAGGAACAAAGGGTTGCACACATTACATAAGGGCATGCTTATTGTCATCAAGTTTTGGAGTTACTGTCGGAAAAATAGTGACCTGAACTGTTTAAGAAATACTAAATGACAACTGATTTGGCACAAACAAGCCTTTTAGATATACTGGTGTTCTCTGTTCAACCTGTCCATGTATGAAAAGGGATTTAGAAATGACTAGACTCAAAAATTTCTAGATAAAAGATCAATAGGGTCTAAAAAACGTAAATAAATCAAGAGCATTTGCCAGGCTTCGGATTTCTAACTTTTAATCCAGGCTAATTAAGCAGGTGGGTGCAACTTTGGTTAAATGACTAAATCCAAATGGAAATGCCTGGATCTTCATTTTTAGGTTTTAAGTCTCTCCTTAACAATTGCAGTTGTGGTCTAATTCGTATATGAGTAGGGTCTCTGGCTCCCATCTCTTGCATTTTTATGCCATCACATGCCTTCCTGCCTTATCTCCCTACACACTTTGTCCTGATTTTCATGATTCAACAAAAATGCTTCCTTTCTGCATCCATCCTTCTCTTGCCCTGGAGGCCATATTTACCACTTTCATACACAGGCCCCATAGTTCTAAGCAATTTTCTCTATAGTATCTTTTATGTTCTATTGAATTTGTTGGTTCACAAGTTGTGATTCCCAACTCCATGGGCTTAAGAGCAGAGACTTCATATGCTGTGTGTCTGAGTTGATTAGGGGTTCAGTCATCTAATTTTTATAGACTTACTATGTGCCGTCTTTTGTCTTCAGCAAGCAAAGAATAAAGCCAAGTGAATCTCTGACCTCAAAGACCATACATTCCAGTGAAGAAGGAAGATTTGTATAAACACATATACACATAAATAAACAAAATAAGTTGAGCCACTGTTATGTGTTCTACAGAAGGTAAAATAGACTAAGGTAGTAAAGTAGGCAATGCTTATAGTGTTCTGGGGACATAGATGTCTATGACAAGGCAACATTTGAGTAGACACATATACATTGAAAAGTGGCATGGAGTAGGGGTATGGTGGAATATGTTTCAAGCAGAAACATAGTATAAAATTCCTATTAAAGGAGTGGAATTAAATGTTTGAGCAACTGATAAAAGCCAAGAAAGGCCAGTGTGACTGGAGTGAATTGAAGGACAGGGGAGTTGGGGTTGGAGGAAGACGGAATTGGAGAGGTAAACAAGAGAAAAGTAAGATCATGTTGGGCCTTGGGAGCTGAAAAGGAGTTTATTCTAAATGTAATAAGAAGCCATCAGATGGTTTAAGCACAAAAACGTAACATAATTTGTACATTATAAAGATACTTCTGGCTCAAGCACGGACTTGAGCCAGGTCAGAGTTGTGAGAGATAAGGATACAAGTTAGAAGGTCGTTGCAATTTTCAAGTAGAAGATAATGGTTGCTTGGCACTGAGCTGTGGCAGTAGAAGTGGTGAGTGGTTATTGGAATAGGGATTGAGGCATACAGCATACATTCAATAAATTGTAACTGAATGAAAGAATGCATGCCAAATTAACTTCTTACCAGCTATATGTTTTTTGGCTACGTACTTAATCTCTTTGAGACTCAGTCTTCTCATATTTGAAGATGATTATAAATTGATCTCAATTTATAAGAACTAAATAAGATAATATTTACAAAAGCACCTAGCAGCCAATATGTATTCAATAGATACTAATTTCAGTTCTCCATTTTTTCTTTTTTTCCCAAAGCAATTCATTGTATGTGCTACCATCAGATTAGCCTCCTTAAAGTAAACATTTATTAGCTTACTATATAACTCAAATTTCTATAATGGTTTTTAATTTACTATTGAAATAATGGCCTTCAAGGTCATTCTTGATCTGCCCCTAAATTGTGTTTCCAGATTTACCTATTGTATCTCTTCTCTCTAGCTATAATGGATACCCACCATTCTTTGCACTTTACCTCTTCTGTTCTACTGAATTTCTCTCCATTTGGAATGGCCTTTCCTCAATTCATACCCTTCAAATCTTCTCCATCCCTTGAGTGATGCCACTCATATCATGTGCAAGACTGTGGTAGACAGTTCACTGTATGTACACAGGCTTATTTCCTCTACACCATAATCCCCTGCAGGCATGAGCCATGTCTCACTATTTAAAATTACCTATTAGACAATCCTTTCCATAAATAGCTATCCTATTGGCAACCATATTGAAATGGTAAAACTTGAATTTGTTAGTGTTTGTATTTGCAATTGTGAAAAATGAAATTAGTTACTCAAAAAAGTCACATACCAAAGGGAACAGTATGTCTCCTCCTCATTCTTCCCAATGTGGGTGGTTTATCTCTGTCAGTGAAAAGATACTTTATTCACAGACCGCTTACTTTAGCATGCTATTCTGGGACTGCCAATTTGTGGTATGACTGTCCAAATACCATACAGCACTGTCCCCTCTGTCACTTATGATGGCCATTTCATTCACCTTCTATTTGATGACTGTCATTTTCCCCTTCATACTTTCTAATGCCTCTTCCTTTACTTTCTACTGTCACTGACACCACAGTTTTTTCTCAGCCTTTAATTGGTCCTTATCTCCAGGCTTCTTACACTGATATTTTAAAAAATCTGCTTGGAAGACAGACTTTATAGCAGAGTGGGTGACAAAGTGACTCCTAAAATCAAATCGCTTGAGCTTGATTCCTTTGCGCGTTCTTTTGGGCTGTGCATCCATAACAAGTCACTGTATTTTGCTGTGGTTCAGTTGCCTCATATGAAACCATGAAGCTGATAATAGTACCCATTTAATAGGGTTGTTACGAAGGTTTCATAAGAAAATATGTATAATGTGAGTTAACAGATTACTTATCCCTAAAGAGGCGGTGGATCAATAAATGTGAGTTTCTCTTTCTTTCTTTCTTTCTTTCTTTCTTTCTTTCTTTCTTTCTTTCTTTCTTTCTTTCTTTCTTTCTTTCTTTCTTTCTTTTCTTTCTTTCTTTCTTTCTTTTCTTTCTTTCTTTCCTTTTCTTTCTTTCTTTCCTTTTCTTTCTTTCTTTCTTTCCTTTTCTCTTTCTTTCTTTCTTTCTTTCTTTCTTTCTTTCTTTCTTTCCTTTTCTTTCTTTCCTTCCTTCCTTCCTTCCTTCCTTCCTTCCTTCCTTCCTTCCTTCCTTCCTTCCTTCCTTCCTTCCTTTCCTTCCTTCCTTCCTTCCTTCCTTCCTTCCTCCCTTCCTCCCTCCTTCCTTCCTTCCTTCCTTTCCCTCCTTTCTTTCTTTCTTTCCTTCCTTCCTTCTTTCTTTCTTTTTCTTCTTTCCCTCTTTCTTTCCTTCTGGTTTTTTTTTTTTTTTTTTGGAGTCTCACTCTGTCTCCCAGGCTGCAGTGTGGTGGCGTGATCTCGGCTTACTGCAACCTCTGCCTTCCAGGTTCAAGCGATTGTCTTGCTTCAGCCTCCTGAGTAGCTGTGATTATAGGCACATGCCATCACGCCTGGCTAAATTTTTATATTTTTAGTAGAGATGGGGTTTCACCATGTTAGCCAGGCTGGTCTCGATCTCCTGGCCTCAAGTGATCTGACCACCTCAGCTTCCCAAAGTGCTGGCATTACTGGCATAAGCCACTGTGCCTGGCCAGGTTTTACTTTCAATAATTATAGCACTGTCCTCTAAAAACCTTTCAGTGTTTCCTCAAATGTCTAAAGAATTATCTTTAATCTTCATTACAAAGATATTCGTTTAATCTTGATTTAATTATGTAATTACCTTTCCTTCTAACCAGAATTGAAAAGTACTTTCACGGTTTGTGCATCACCAATTCCACCTTTGTAAATACCATTTCCTAGAGTGGATAACTTGACTGCTACTTTTTCAACTATCAACAACCTTGTTTATTTAATTCCTGGCTTCCCTTTTATATGAAATATTTTGTGATCAGCCCAATCTACAATTATCCTTTTTTCCTTTAAAATATGTCAATCTCACCCATAGAAATCATTTTTTTGTGCCTGAGGCATCATCTCCAATCCAAGAGAGTAAAATCCTGAAAATTAGAGTTTGTCTTCAAACTGTATCATGCATCTTTCTTTGGATGCACTAGTCAAGAACATCTTTTGAATGACTGCTAAATTATAGTCCAAAAAAACTCACAATGTTGACAGTCACCTAGGATCCTTGATTGTAGGGCATTTTTAAGTATTCTATATTTTTATAACTTCCAACTGTTCATTGCATCTTAAAAAGAAATAAGAATTCTGCATCACAGTTACCCAGGTTGGCTGCAGAAAAAGATTAAAATGTCGTATCTAACATTCAGAAAGACATTTGGTAAACTGACTGAGTACTGCCAAAGCTTTTGTTTAAGCCCTTATCATCTGACGATGATGGTGATGGGCTCCTAGAGTCTCTCTGTCTCTCATTTGGTAACTTCTCCCTTCCAACCTCCAGTGAGACCTTCCCAAACACAAATCTTTCTTTAAGACTCACCTGCTTGAAAGCTTCCCCCATTGTTCTCAAAATAAAGGCCAAATATCTTATAAAAAGACCCTTCATGATCTGACTGTCTCCCTGGCTTTTTCTGCTCAACCAACACTGAAATACTTGCTATTCCCCAAATACCTCATTCCATTTTACTCCTCCATGACTTGCTATCTGCCCTTTTCTTCTGCCAAGAGCATCCTTCTTTACGTCACCATCGTAACAACTCTAACTTATCCTCCAGACACAACTCATACTTAATTTTTTCTATTAAGATTCTAAGTCCTCTCCCAGGCAGAATGAACTCTCTCTTCTATGCAAATACCAAACTTGTATATATTATACTTGTACTTATTATACTTTCACTTAAAATTTAAAATACAATCTAAATAAAATGAAATAAATTGTATTACAATTTAATACAGTAAGTGCTATAATTGAGATGCATCTAATGTGCTCTCCTGTTCATCTGAACCACTTCATATTCTTATGAGATGTAATATAGTGGTTTGAAAGAGCAAAGGTTCTGGATGCAGACAAATTAGGCTTTGGATCACACAAAACAATAACTAAATGTGCATTTATCACTTACTATCTATGAAGCACCATCCTGTTTTTATGTGTATTAACTCATTTAATTTTCATAATAATCCAATAAGATACATATTGACACACATTTGCAGATGAGAACACTGAAGAACAGAGGCCACTTGGAGTCATGGAACCATTGAATTGCAGAATCGAATTTGAACCCCAATAACCTGTCCACAGAGTCAGCTCTCTTAACCGCCATGCCATCTCTTAGCCAATTAACATTTCTGAAATTTTTCATCACTGAAGAATAAGGATAATAGTGCCTTCCTTATTTTAAGTGTAAAATAAAATAATGGTCTCCTACTTTTCTTTCTTTTCCTATGGTTCATTTATTTTTAGAAGTGGCATACATTTATTTGACTTCCTGGTTAATATATAAGGTCTTTACCTTCTTATTGTCACACATTTCAATCCTCAGCATTATAAAAGAACAAACGAACTGTGGCTTTTCTTTTCTTGTTATTCCCTAGTAATATCAGGTTGTACATCTTGGCCAGAGAAAAGTTAGCCTAGTTTAAATGAATGAGATAGAGAAGTTGAATTTGTTGCCATTCATTTCATTTCAATTGATTTTGTAATAACCATACAAAATAATTCTCTGGTTGAAAAATTTACCTTCAGAGCTACTGATTTACTATGGCACATAACAAGTACTTATTGATAAAACCAGAAGAAATAAATATGTGGCTTGATAAGAATGAAGAATAAAATATAAGTCAAATAATGTGACAATATAAAATACTTAGTATTGCAGCACAGAAAATAAATCTTCCTTACACAATACTAGCAGGAAATGTGCACAGACTTCACACTGTTGTTAATTGTAAAATGTATATTGTTCCACTAAAATTCAGCATTCAAGAGAGTAAATAGGATGTAACCTCCTCAAATTTCAACCAAACAATGGGCTTATTATTCAGGAATCCACACTTGATTAAGTCTGTGAAAACTAAAACTATGTATTTGAGAAGCTAGTTGAAATTCTGGTCAGCAAATGCGAATACAGTATGGTGCCAACTCAATTATTTTTTTTTAACATCTGCAAGCTGAACATGTATATCTTAGTTAACATAATTATTCTAAACAGAAATATGTTACAAATTCCAATCAGCTGCTTCAGAAGATTGATTACCTAACTATACATATTTAGCTTCATAAAATTAAGTTTCAAATTCAACATTAAATTTGAGTTGTTTTGAAAGCACAGCATACTGTGATTTTGCGTATGTGCAAGTGCAAATGTGTGTGTGCCTGTGTATCCTATTACTGCATATTTTCACATTTGGTGAAAATGTATGAAAATCTATGACACATTTAAGTAGTGTTTTATTCAGATTCCAGTAACACACGCTAGGCTGTTTAGATTTCAAATAATTTCATTACATTGAAACCAAAATTCGTTAATATTGAAACCTTTCATCTTCAAGCTTCTCTGAAATATAGGGCATAGTCTCAGGAAAGAAATTTATTTGTGAATTGAATTTGGATTTACATAATCTCCTTCCTTACTGTGTTTTGAATTGAATTATTTCCAAAACCATTAAAAAGGTATAAATACCCCCCGACACACACACACACATACACACAAATATGATTGAATCATACAATTATTTATGCTGTTATTGAAAATGAGAGGGGCTTATATTACTCCCCATTAAACAATTTCACTTTTGCAAGACACCATAGTCTGTACATGCCAGTCACTTCCTAATAGTAATTGGATAGTAATTGGGGACCTACTGGAAAATATTGTAATTTTTCAGGTTATATGAATACTATTTAGATTAGATTGCTCTAGTGTTTCATCTAATTTTATACCGTCTTTTACTCAGTTTGGAAGTTTATAGTTTGTATGCTTCTGAAGGTACACATATTCTCTCATACTGTTGTAGGAGATAAGTAGATAATAATATTAGTAAGTACAAAGAATATTTCAGTCACTCAGGGGCATGTAGCAAATAAGTGGGGAAGATGGAACTTAAACTCTATCTTCTGATTCCTAAGTCAGTACTCTTTTTTCTTCACATCTTCTTATGTCATCTTCACTATGTTGTACTATCTTCCCTGATATTATATTATTCAAAGCTCTCTTTTAGTAATTGTACTAGGGAAATGATGTTGAGGTCCTAAAATGTTTAAGTCCGAGGAGCACGTGCAAGATAATAAGAAACTGAATTTTAGAATGAAGGCCATTATATCAGTTTCTTATAGTCCATTAATAAAAATGCATCATTCATTCATTGTTTTTCAATATTTCATTCAATAAGGAATGTGAGGAATTAAGTTTTATTTCTTGAAATTATTTTCCTCGGCCGGGCGCGGTGGCTCAAGCCTGTAATCCCAGCACTTTGGGAGGCCGAGACGGGTGGATCACGAGGTCAGGAGATCGAGACCATCCTGGCGAACACGGTGAAACCCCGTCTCTACTAAAAAATACAAAAAAACTAGCCGGGCGAGGTGGCGGGCGCCTGTAGTCCCAGCTACTTGGGAGGCTGAGGCAGGAGAATGGCGTGAACCCGGGAGGCGGAGCTTGCAGTGAGCTGAGATCCGGCCACTGTACTCCAGCCTGGGCGGCAGAGCGAGACTCCGTCTCAAAAAAAAAAAAAAAAAAAAAAAAAAAAAAAGAAATTATTTTCCTCAGAAAAATTAAAAATCATTAGAAAACAGAAGACCGAATTTACATGATGACATGAAAACTCTGCTTTAAAACTCAATGTCGAGAACATTTGTTATTTTCAAAAAGAGTTTACAACATTCATTTGGCCAACATCATTGACTAGTACTCTAACCACAACCTGCCTTGCATTTTTAAGAACACCTTACTAGAGCTTTCCTTAATTCCTCAGTATTGTAAAATATCCTAACTGAAGCAAATACTGCATCACTAAATCATTTAGTTAATGGCAACTGAAACTTAACATTATATTAAAAATAATATAAACCTTACTAGTTAATAAAGTAATATTATAAAGTAAATGAATTTATATTGGCACACAAAATATTTATATAGCCAACTAGTAATACTTTTCATAGTTTCCTGGATAATTGTATCTCATTGTAGTCATTTTATTGATAGAAAATAACACTGCTTTAAATTTAAAAGCAATACCTTCTTCTCAGTCCAAAGTGTTTTAATAGCTCACCATGTTACAAATGCAGTAGTCTACACCAATCTAAATATTATGCATATTTTATTTTACTTTTTTACTTTGAAGCCAAATTTGTGCTAGGAATAGATAAATACTCTAATTTTAGTTCAAAGAGAAGGATTTAAAATTTGAAGCCATTAACTGAGTAATTCAGGTTTTTAAAACTTTAGAAATCAACCAGTAGTACAGGAAACAATGGGAACAACACACATTCAACCAAAACCAAGGATTATTCTTGGCTCTCTATTTGCAAAAGCTCTGCAGGAATAACAGCATTTAACCCTTTTCGGATATGTGCAGTTCTATTCGTTGATGAATAAGTTTGTCTCTTGAACATAACACAGGTGGAGCATTAAGAAAGGTACAGGCAATTCAGACAGGCAGCACAATCAGTAGTACCTGAATGGTCTGAAAGTATGACTTGAGCCTAGCTGCTTGCCACATTGACCCGTTAGGGAATTACTAGAAAACTAGGGGGAAGGCAGTCTAGAATGTTTTTGACATGTATATAATAAAACGGAAGAAATACAAGTGCCCGAAAGCTCACATAATTAATTTAAATATGAACATTTCTCTGAACCAATGATTCCTTTTTACTGTGTGGAAATAAATACACTTCACGATTTTCATTTCAGGTCAGAGGCAGTGCAGCTTGTGTTACAACTCAAAAGAGTAATACTTTGAAAAAAAAAAAAAGATGGTGCTGAAAATAAACATGTTCAGCAGCCATTGTGCTTCAACTTACCCAGATGTGCTTTTCATGAGATGGAGAAGGACGGATGGAAAAGAAAAGCACACAAATGTTAATGGATACAGTTCAATCCAAAGAAAGCCATGGAATAAAACAAGAGCATTATTTCAGATGTGAGAAAGCTCAGATATGAGAAAGACATGGTGCCATTTTGTATTTCATCATGACACACATACTCACTGCGTCCAAAAGCATAGTCAGGCTGAGGGTAGTTCTAATAGTTGACCAATAAGTCTATGTCTTGAGTATGAGCCACTCTGAAACATGCATGACCACATTTTCCCAGCCTCGAGTACATCCCAGGAGGAAATCAAGGAATCTTGGTAAAGGACATTCTTTACCTCAGGCCACTTCCATGTTATTTTACCAGTAGAAACAATAACTTATTAATTGGAATTTGGATTTTTATTTTTATAAGCCACTGCTAAGGCCCAAGAAGAAAGAACAGCAGACATGTGAAGAGGCAGCAACTTGAAGTGAAGAAAGTCCTTCCTAGTTTGATGAACTGAAAACCTAGATTCTAGTTGTCATACACAATTTGGTCAAAATTATTAGCAGATTCTGGTCTTCAATTTCCTCATCATAATCCCTAGCAATAGTAATGGGTAAAGTCCATTCCAGATCCACAATTTATTTTTCCAATCAATGCTGTAATAATAATTACTATTTTGGTAAATATGTATGGCTAGTAATCAGAACATGAGAAAGTGTAAAAGTGTTCTATTCCTCTTCTTCCGTGGCCACATTACTTCCTCCTCTATTTTACTGGCAAAATAAACATCAAGTTTGTGCCTATTGTGGCTTTTTCAGTAGTAGAAATATTTAATTATTTGAATAGGTGTTTATAAATGTCTTTTGGAAAAAGTCCATAAATTATATTGGTTCACCAATATTACCAGAAATCATCACTAAAACAACATTGATAGATATATTGCTTTTGAAGAACCCTTGCTCCCTGGATGTAGCAGAGGCATTGAGAAAATATGGAAGTTAAATAATTCAACAAAAATCCATGAGAATATTGTTTTAAAAATATATTACAAGCATAATAGCCTAATTATTAAAAAATAAAATTGTTACTACAACTCATAAAATATGTTCAATATAACAAAATAGAAAGCAGAAATTCCTATGTCAGAAATTAGGCAGGTTAAAGCATCTCCTTTTTTATTGAACAATTATTATAAAGAAAAGATTGATGTGCAATGGAACACCCTGCACGTGCCTCCTCTCAAGGCATTCATTCAGAGAAACCACGTACTTTTTATTAAATTGGCACTTTGAAAAAAAATGCATATTTTTGGCCTTAACTCCACAGCATCTGTGGCAAGCTCCTTAAATTTTCACATGAACAAAAACATAAATGTTCAGAAACACTGGCATTACACTGTCTCAAGAAATTTATCGTATTTTTCACATCATACACCCCACAGAAATGAAATTAAAACCAAAAGGATATAGTTTTTAGATGTTTAAAATGGTTTTCTTGTCAACATACCTGTGAATTCTATGATGGGTTCAGAAAAAAAAGGCAATTTCTCAGGTTTCCAAGAAAATTGCCAAAAGCATTTGGAACTAGTTATCACCATGGACAACATAATCTTTCTGAGCCTACTAGCTATCTAGGAATCACTTTCCTATAAAACAAGCTGATTAAATTTGCAGGCAGTAAAACAGTAATATTTATCAGATGGTCCTTCATCATTTTTTAAAATAAAAAACTTAATCAGTATAAATACCTTAAAATATAAAATATAAGAGAAAATACGAAAATAAACAACACAAATTTAAACACAAGTTTAAAAATTTAACTGCTCAAAAAGCATTGCAAAAATTTCTATTATTTTGTTATGAATTTATTTATTTTTTTATGAATTTATATAAATTATCTGATTTCTCATAGTTTTTATGAACTTTCTTCTCTTCCGTAGTAAATAAAGTTAAGAACAATTTCAAGCAGCTATATCACTTTAGAATGTTAAGAATTTCACCTCATGACTTTCAAACAAATGTGTTCTGCAAAAGACAAAAATCTATAGTTATAAATGACCCACATTTTGTGCTAATATATTATAAACTTCATATAGGAGGTAATATACATTTGCAGAGAAGTTTTTTTCTGATTAATTTTTCTTATCGTAAATATTGATGCATTCTTTCCTACAGATATTTATTTACAGTAGCATATGGCCTCATTATTTTTCTCTCCATTTCAGAAGTGTCAAGGCTATGTTAATAGTGAGAGAGATTCTGTCAAGAATAAATATTCTTCAGTTAAAGACCATTGTGAGTAATAGGCAAGTAAGTTTTAATTAACATGAAAAAAATAGGTTATGTTACCATCTAATGAATGAGATCAGATGCAATTATTGACATTATGTTTTCCTTGGCAACATCAGCATATATCCAGTCAGGAGAAGAAGAAATTACCAGCAAACATATGTCTTATATTTCAAAATGAGAGCCTTCAACTTTTCAGTTTCCTCACCTTGATCTTCCAGATCTCCTACAATTGAATGGACCTTCTCCTGTTATAAACTAGTCAATTCCGGATAGAAAACTTCAAATAAGAAACAATTCATTAAAAGAGTTTTACGTTTGGAATATAATTGACTCTTGCTTTGTAAGGTTCAAGTTGATGATTCAGAAATATTTTTAAATCAGTTATTAACACCAAATTGAGTAGTTAATGGCTGGTAACTGAAATGGAAAAGTAAAATGAATAAATATTTTTTAATAGGTGAAAGTTGAGAATGTTTAAATGCTGGTGGGGAAAAAAAAAACAGGAGCAGAAGTTGAAAGCAAGGGGGAATTCAGCACAAAATGACTAAGAAAATGGAAAGGGATGATCTGAGTAAGAAGAGAATAGCCTAGTTTTCTATAATAAGACACATGGGGCAAGTGTTAGTATATATTTGGCATCAAGCAATTCAGGGCACTTGGATGGTTTCTCTCTCTCTGTCTCTCTGTCTCCTTAAGCTAGAATGTAAACTCATCAGCAGAAGATACAAGTTTGAGGAGAGTGGAGGTCTCTAACAAGAGTTGCAGAGACCAGAACAACATTAATGAAATAAAACTCTTGGGATTACTAGGCAGTGCTGAATTTCACGATAAAACTATCTCTAATTTCCCTGCTGTAATTTTCTCCAACAGCACAGATGTGCCAAAATGTACACATGGAGAAAAAAAATCTCGTTGTTGGGTGTGGTTGTTATATGTAGATGTGACCAAATGAAAGCGGAGTGAAGAAATTTAACAAATTTTGAGGGTGCTGAAATTACGGACATGATCTAAGCTAAACAAGGAGAGAGGGGAAAACAGAAAGGGGATAGTGCACTGGTAAAGGATAGAGGTTAAATATAGATGATAGAAGAAAAAGTTCATAAAGCAAGATCAAAGGTGGGAAGACTGTGATTAGCAAGAAATGAGATGCTTGAATTGGTAAGTTTGAAAGAAGCATGATTTGTGGTGATGACAAGATTCAGAATAGTACCATGAAGAGTGTCTGACTTGGGGTAGTGAACAACACTGGAAGCAATAAAGTTATAAAACCAAAAGGTTAGTTTGTGAATGGGTGATCTATGTGGATATCAGAGCATACCAGGGTGATGTCAAGAACTGCTTAAAATTCCTGCTTAAAGACAGATGATGGGACTTTACAGACAAATATTTAAGCATGTTTCTAGTGATTCTTCTAAATGAAAGAAATGGTTCAGAAGTTTAAGTGTGGTTCACCATCACATTAAAAATAACTTTTCTTTAAGTTAATATTGACTTCAAATAACTAAAGCATTTGAGACTACTTAAAGGAGTTTAAGAAATCTTTATCGCTCTAAGAATTTTGTTATTCATCTGCCTAGCAAACCCAATACAGTTAAGCCTCAAATTAAAATTTCAATTATGGAGAATCTGAACTAAAGATATTTAATGTCATGCTTGTGTATGTGTGTACAAAAATATACTTAATACACACACACACTTCATAGATATATGAAGTCTTTTTGTATTGAACTTTTTATCTGTAAAATCCCGGCAAGAGAGAGATTATACATAATTACTGCCCTTCTTAGAAGTGTGGAGACAAGAGACACTCGGTTCATGAATGGCTCATTTGAAATAACTATGGGAAGAAACTAAATTTCCAAAGATCTTATAAAAAATACTATACAAAGCTTATATAGGATTTTATATTAGCAGGAACAAATGTGGAAAATTCTAGATTAAGATGTCAGCATTATATTTAAATGTACTTTAATTTGATTGTTTTCATTTAAAAAGCCATAATTATTCTTGCTATTAGACTCTCTCTTGTAAGTTTTACTTGAATGAATAATTCAGATTGATTCAAGCACACATTTAAATTCTTTACATGGCTTATTTATTCGGGAACATTAGTATGATTATATGTTATATCAAACACTGGAATATTATGTGTGGTGAATTATATCAGAAAAAATCAATTTTATAAAGCATCTACATCTTCTGTTTTGAAATCCTCCCCACCCCCACTTTTTAAAAGCATGTTTGGTTTGAATACATTTGTTGCTCATTTTGAAGGATAGGGTAGGGGCAGATAAGAAACTAATTATTCTCTAGAGGAAAAAAAATGTGCTACCCTTTCCAGAGTACAAAGAAACTGGGGAATTCTTCATTCACTCCCTATTTGGACCATTAAAAGTTATATAGGATATTCTAGGTGCAGTTGAGATTGGACTACATATTCTTTAAATCAAAGCCCTATTCTTAGATACTAAATAATTCCAAGGAAAACTGGGCTCTGGAGATATACATTTTTGTATAACACAGTGCCTGGAAAGCTATATTTCTTGATGCATAGAAGAAAATAGCAGTTTTTACATTAAAAGCTTTGTGAAAAATATTAGAGATAGTGGATGTAAAATGCATAGAACAGTGCATTGCCTAGCACATTATAACTAATCAATGTGATTATTATGTAGATATTACATATAAAATAGATAACATCATTAGCATGCAAAAGATGAGGAAAACATGAAGCAGAATATATGCACAGAAGGAGATAAAAGTAATCAGGAACAAAAAAAAAATAGATAATAGGCATATCAAGACCATGAAGTGCAAGATGGGAAGATGGGAAACAGAGAGATAAAGCTGGTGAGGTACACAGGGAGCAGATAATGTAGGGATTTATGGACTACATAAAGCCATTTGAAATTAATTCTAGGGCTGTGAGGGAGTGATTGAGGGGTTTTAGGCAGCTAAAAAATAAGATTTAGATAGGTCTCTTTAGCTGAAGCATGAATAATGGATTACAGGAAGGCAAGACTAGACTAGAAGTAGAAAGACTATTGTAGTATGATGGCTTGAGCTGGAGAGAAGAAAATCAACAGATTTGAGAGGTTTATAAAAATGCAATTAACTAGATTTGGTAATAGTACATGGACGTGTGCAGAGGAAGAATTAGGACAAGGAAGAACAGGAGCAAAGAGGAAGCCCAGGTTTCAGGTTTGGTCATCCGGGTAGAAATCACTGCCCTAACTCCTATTATATTTTTTCAGGTTTTCTTCTTTATCCTAGAGTTCTTTCTTTGTCCAGCTTCTGTATATGCATTCAATTATTTGGGAAATGCATTTTAAATACTTATAATATGCCAGCGTCTATATGTTAAAAATTCAAAGATCCTCCTCTGTTCAGTTCTCCTCTGAATTTTATAGGGAATCACAGAATCTCAGGGCAGGGACAATTTAAAAAGCATGTAGTACAAATTCTCAGCCAAAAGGTGAATCCTCCATAATCCTATTATGTACATATGCCTGTCAGGTCTATATTAGACATAATTACAGTGAACAACTCCCTTTCCAGGTGGTCAATTTTTTCTTCCTACCTTTGTGATTGTTAATAATTCTCTTACAGTCAGCTCAATTTATCTGTAGTAACCCCTGACTTCTGGCCCAAGGTCTTATCACAAGGCCATAAAGAACACGTTTGGTTGTTCATTCTCTTGGCAGCGTCTATATCTTTGTTCTGTATACACCACATATTCCTATTTCTACTAGTCTTTGAAGACATGACTTTGTGTCATCTCACTAGGATGGTCATGTTCCTCTGAACATATGCTGGTTTTGATACATCTACTTTAAGTATATTTTCCAGAAATGAACACAATACCCAGCTATAATCTGGCAAATGCATAGAATTTTGACCCTGTTACTGCTTTTATGGATATTGAAAAACATTAAATTATTTGTCAGGCATTGCTCATTTGCCTACCTTGTAGAAACTTTTTTCGTAGGAGCCACAGGTAAATTATATATGTTCCCCTATAGAAGAAATCAGTAAGTATAGTCCTGAAGTTGGCTGCAGGAGTATAGAAATTCCCATATAAAATTTCATCTTGTCAGATTTGGATGCCTCTGTAAAAATCATCCTTAAGCATATTCTTTATCTAAAAACTGAGCTATGCCTTCTAGCTTTGCACTTTGCCAAATCTGATGTTCTTACTTAAATCATGTGTGAAAGTGCTGGGTTATGCCACCTTCTTTTTCACTTAGTCCTCATCAATTCATTTGTGAAGCCCCTTTGGTTATTTGTCTTTAGCTGGGAGAATGTCTTGTAAATAAGAATATTAGGGTGACTTTGGGTTTCTGACACTTTTCTCATTCTCTACAAAGACTTTAAAAAGTGATCATGAGCCCTGAAATACTTAAATGCAATAATTAGTTTTCATGTCCATCTCTCTACAAGTTCTTTGAAGAACAGAACTAGGTAATTCAAATATCAGTAATTTAAAACATTTCTTGGGACATACTGAGGAAAAGAATGAAAAATTATCATTTTCATGTTCTACTAATATTAATCTAGGATTTATATCAATTAAGATAAATGATATGAATTTATTTAGAAAATGACATTATCTTCTACTGTATGTAACTATCTTGATTTTAATTTTCGTTTACTAATTTTTATTTTACTCTTTCCAGATCAAAAATGTTTCTCCTGGCAGAAATGATGGAGACAGCAGAGGGCTTCTGCTCTACTCTTTGTGATATATTCACATTGCACTGCTGGCTCAAAACAGCAACTCTATTCCTTTTGTGCTGTTTTCCTTCCTCTAAATAGATCAATATATCTAAATATATGTAAAAGAGAGCACTTTGGTTTCCCTTAGCTTTCTTTTTACTAACAAATTTCAGTGCATTTTGACCCTTATGCTTTGGATATTATTATTACTTACGTTCAGGGAATTCTTATAATTGTCCTTGGTTGGAGCTAGGCAGGGCTATGCATGATCACATGGCAAAGCCAACAGCAGCTCTATTTTAGTGAAAACAGAGGAGACAGGCTTCTGGAGTTCCAAGTAGGAAACTGGGACACATTTTCCCAGAGAAATTTTGAAAGCATTGGGTTTAGGTTCTAAAATGTTGTATATTATTATATTCGTTGAATTAGTTGCCCAGGAATTTTCCCACAGTAATTGTGTCTGTACTAAATAAACCCCCGACTAAAATAAACAAACGGATCCAAGCACAAATACCTGTTCCAAACTAGGCCTTAAAAGGATTTCATCTAAGGACTTTATTTTTGGAATGGGATGAAGGAGAATATATGTGTTTGTGACAAGGCTGGAAAAATCTCTCATGATATCTTATTGTCAAAGTTTTGGGAATATCTTGACTCTATTGCCTCTGGAATCTGTTGTTTCTCTAATCTGTGAGATCATCTAATATCATGCAGGTGAATCCTTCTTTTTGCTTTATCTACCCAGAGACAGTTCCTACTGCATGCCTACAAAACAAATTTTTGTGGGGGAAGCACAGACTTTTACTTTCTGTGTATATAGAATACTTAGATGGGAGTATGTACTCAGAGCTTCTAACACATCTTACAAATTAAGTTCTGGATTTAATTTGACATATAGGCACTTAACAAAGATGTATTAAATGAAAGAATGTTGTGAGTTTCTGTGATACCTTTACATATAAATATTTTCCATGACATATATTTTGCTTACAGATATGTACACTCTGAACCTGCCAAACGCCAAAGATTAAAAGTGCAGTCTCAAAACACATTAACGATTACACACTGAGGAGACCCTCAGGATTGTGATGGGAATAAATTAAGTAAATCTATAGAGCTTCGCTTTTATGTCTTTGATATTCTAACATAAAGATATATTGGTAGTGATTAAGTGTGACTGCTTTGCTCCAAGGATAAACTGCTTCTCGGGAGAGGATGCTGCTGATAGCTGAATCGGGGTGTTAATTTCATTTTAATGATATCAAAAAATTAATTCGCATAGGAAATCTATTTTCCTTTAGCAGTCTTATCCATTCAGAATACATATAAAAGTCTAACATATAATAATATACTATCTATATTGTAACTAAAGATTGAAAACGATGTTAGTCAGTATATTAACATTCGTATGATATCTTTCAACTTAAGTTACAAAAATAGAGAAAATTTCAGCATGGATATATCCTGTACCAAAAAAATTATATAATGTTAAGAGGCAAGAGAAAACATTAGCAGATAAAGAATTAAGCTAAATATTTCACCATGTATATTGCTGGAGATAAATAACTATTCAGTGGATATTCTGTCAATTTTAATATGTTCACTGCCTGTTCAGAACTGTCTTGAGAATTAGAGAGGTGAATTACTATTGAAACAGACATCCTCATCTTTAATCCCAGCAGTCTGTGTAAGACTAAGCTTCTTGGAATCAAAGTTGAGTGTAGAAATGTGAATCCTCTAGAGTAACAGATGTCAAATAGTTCAGCCTAACAAGTCTTCAGTTTGCTAAGTATAAAGTAGAAAAATGAAACACAACATTTGAATAGACACATACTTATGGCATTTCTGAACACCAAAGATAAAGCAAAAGTAAATTTAAAAAACTGTCAGAGAGAGAGGAAAAAGAAATCCTACATGCTATATACAAAAGAATGGCAATCAATTGATCATTAGCCATAACTAGAAGCAAGAAGAGCCATAACTTCAAAGTTCTGAGGACAAATTATTTTTAACCAATAGTTCTATATTTTGGGAAATTATCAACTGATGTTAGGTGTAAAATATATTTTCAGGTCTCTAATGACTCAAGGAATCTGCCACTTGCCCTATCATCACATTTCTAGAGATGCTGACATGTGAAACTGGAAACTAAATATATTCCAGGGGAGAAAAGTAAGAAATATAATGAGATATATAATAAAAATATAATTAACACTGATGATTCAAAACTTGCTTAAGCAAGAATGTTGATGACATTAAATTTTATTAATTCCCTTCTAAGCTCTTAGTTCTTGATGCTAAAGTAACAGATTTATGAAATTATAATAACGTAAATGTTATTTTTAATATTATGTGGTGCTTATACCTGTGCAACTTGAAAGTCTGTGATTAACCAGGTCTTTCTGTGTTAGGTGGATTTAACTATTTGGGGTTTCCAGTTATGCTTTTTTTTTTCCCCCACTATTTACCTAAGCCAGCCCTTTATTGGAAATACGGCTGACAGTTTGATTTTTAATTGACAGTTTTGTCAGTCAACAAATAAATTCTGAACTTAGGCAAAGAAGAGAGTTTCTATTTATTGTGCCCCAAAATACCCAAATATAGTCTCTAAGTACAATTTGTTGAGTTGGACCTCATTCAGAAACACAGGTTTTTTTGGGGGGCTGGCACATGTAGGTTTTAAGTCTTAAGGGACCATCTATCATTCCATACAGTGTGACTGTAGCTCACTGTAACCTCGAATTCATGGGCTCAAGCAATCCTCCTGTCTCAGCCTTAGGACATGCACATGCCATGATGCCTGTCTCATGTATTTTTATTTTTTTGTAGAAATGGGGTCTCACCCTGTTGCCCAGGCTGAGTCTCAAACACCTAGGCTTGAGCAATTCTCCCACCTCAGCCTCCCAAAGTGCTGGGATTACAGGCATGAGTCACCATTACTGGCCTGTGTGGTTGGCTTTAATCAGCCTTCCTGAACAAGAAGTTTTTAGGTTAAAACATAGGCTGGAGAGCTAAGAATGGGAAATACGTTCTTAAATATGAGGTGAAAGGTATAAAAGAAAAGGAGTGAAATTTTCAGGTCTGGTTGTTCTAAACGTAACAGTAAAAGAGAAGATGTTTTCGTTAAATAAAAAAGGAGCCTGGAGTTCAAAGAAATCCAACAGAGAGTGATGGATAAGATCTCAGAGAGTCATGGCATCCCCACAGGAAGTCCACATTGAATAAACTATGAAGAATTATAATGTTAATACTGAGACTATATATTGAGAATAAGTGACTCACCCTTAAATGTCAGGAGCCTACAGAGAAACTGCTCAGTTTTTAAAGGGGAAAAACCAAGAAAATGACTGTGAAGCATTCAAAGAATTACTAGCTGAGTTTTAGTTTGACACAATTATTATAGGTTAACTATACTCTACATAAACCTGCTGGAGAAATTTATGGAATTGATGATTTAAAGAAAAGTACAGCAAAGATGGGGCAAAGTAAAGGCAGACTAGGCAGACCAACAATAGATTGACTTTAGGCCGAAGTTACATGTTACTCTGATGAAACAACAGCAATTGTTTAATAACACCCAGGAAGGTAAAGATGGATAAGACAAGATTTTCATGACTAGTGGGTGGTTTAGTAGATTTAATGTTGTTGATTTCCTATTTCTCATAATAAGACAATAGAGAGAAATATAAGCAAAACTAATGCCTGGACCAGAAAGCAAAGAAAAAGGAGAACTAAAGTAGGAACACAAATCTTGTTAAGTTGTTGTAACCTATGTGTGTTAAATTTACTGGATGGTAAGTGTGCCTCAAATTAAACCTTTGTTTAGGACTGCCAAATTACAAATTTCTGAACTTTGCAAGAATTTGGAATGTCTTAAATGCTGCTCTCTGAAAGTAACTCCCCCATATGGCTTTTTAAAAAATGTACCATAATTAACTCCTCTAGAGATTTCTCCCAATTAAATTTAAAGTTACAGACTGTCAATTCTAAATAGCTGCTATCCTAGCAAATTTGAAAATAAGATATTGTCTAGTTCTGGCTATCCTCACAAAGACTACTGAATCTCTGCTATGAATTATGGGATAGTGAGCATAGCTGTGTTAAGTACCAAGCCCTGGAAATACCATTTTGCTGGTCCAGTGGATAGAATTTAGAAACAACTGGTAGGACAACACAGGTTGCGACTGTGAACATACAATCTATAGTGTTCAACATTATGAAAAATGTTGCTTCATTTATTGTTTTTATTTATTTATTTTTAAAATGTACTTAAAATTATTTTTCATCTTGATAGAAGACTAGCAGACATGAAATTTGAACACAGAAAAGAGCATAACTCATCAAAGTGCACTGAAAGAGGATATGGTTTCTTTAAAAAGAAAGAAAATTGGAATTGTTTACATGAAATTTTAAACACTTGGAAAAATTCAAGAATAGGCTGTCAACATTTAATAATATTAATAATTAACAACATAAAATTCAATACAAAAAAAGTTTGAAACCACGTAATTTAAAAGTAAATTGTCTATGTCTAATAAAACTCATTATGTGAAGACAATTTACTCTCTGGTAATCCAGAAATCAAGCCACAGTGATATGAAAGTTCCGAATAGGTGTTAACAATTATTCATATAAGTCTTTGAACACTGGTTGCATATCTATGCTCATAGGGTTATTGCTATGGAATAATCAATAATAAGGGAAATACTTTGGTGCTTTCATTAATTATCTCTGACTTGCCTTGTTAAATCCATTTGAACCTAAATACCATTAATCCATGGGGAACTGTACTAAGAAATGTTAGCCATTTTTGCCTTATAGAATGTTCTTAATATTCTTCTTAATATTAAAACAAGTATTCTACATAATACATTTTACAGTTACATTTTGCCAATACATGTTGCAAAATAAAACCCAAAGTCAAGCATGGTAAGATATTTAAAGGAAGAACTAGTATTTGTTTCTGACTGTGAGGGTAGTTAGTAGTTGAGAAATGAGCCTATAAAATTATTATCAAATCAACCCAACAGTGTATAAGGTTAAAAATAGCTAAACTTTAAATATGTTATTTTAAATTGAAATGTTTACCTTTAGTAGCTATTTAAAAAAAATATTCCAGTTGGTTCTATCAACAACTAATAAAGTATGCAGTGCACTGCCTCGGTATCAGACTTATATGCAATTGTGAAAGCTGTTCAGATTGCCATTCTTAAGTTAAGTATTTCTCTGGGAGAAATGAGAATTAACTTTTAAGGGAAATAAACTGTTTCCATTAGTCAGGCTGGGTTTTGATCATTTATATATTTTTAGACTTGAAATCAACTGCCAACATTTTAAAAAAATTAACAGAGGAAAGTATTTTTTAGAAGAATGTTTTTCTCAATAAATAGTTATGAAATAGAGTATATCACTAACTGGTAGGACTAAACAAAATTAAGACATTTGAAACAGATTATGATAATATTTAAATATATTTTTGAGTGATCAGTAACTAAAGAATAAATATACATTATTGATTATGGCTGAGCATTTGATTGTATTGTAGAAATAATGATGTTCTCAAGGTCATTTTTTCTGGACAATGTTCCTACTGAACTGGGATATATGTACATAATTTTTAGTAACTAACAAACTAATAAACAATTAGGTTAGTGAGTTGTTCGGCAACTTGTAAGTATATAGTTCCCCATTGTTAGTAAACATTTACAAAGCAAGTGAGAAAGCAAAATATGAAGTCAATTGATTAGCCCGTATAGTATAGTCCTAAGAGCCTATCTGTTACAAAATGATTATGAAAGCAGTGAATATTCTTTCATAGGAAAGAAGGAAAATGTGAAAACTAAAAACACAATGTAAGAAATATTTGAGAAGAAGGAAAAGTAATAATCAACCAATAGATTCTGGAATAAAGAGAAATTGATTTACATTTAAAGAACGTGTCCTAAAGGTGCCATTTTGTCAATGAAAATGTTACTATGTATTTTTAAAATGTTATTTCCGGACCTACTTGCTTTCCAACAGCTGCTGCAACTCAAAATTTGCCAATGTTGCAAGTCATTTAAATGTTCCATATTATATATGAATGAAAAGATACACTATCAATTTCCTGACAGATGCAAAACAATCTGCTCTGAGTCTAAAATAAGTTTATATTCAATCAGTCAGAGAAATGTTTCTCCTTTACTCCATTTCAGAGAGTAGATACTTATAATTGCCACGAGAGAAAACAAAGGTAGATGGTGTACTCTCATTTTATCATACCAATCAGGTATTAATTTTTACCATCAATAGGGTTTTGCATTACTTTTAAGGATTTTGAAACACATCCATGGATGGTTACATTGAAGAAACTGCTTATTTCCACCACAGGCCAAATACTGTTATGCTCTTTTAAACAGTAGCTCACAACCAGGAAACATAAGCCCTGAGGGTTTTAGGTAATATCTGGAAAATACTGGCTTCAATATAGTTCTTTTGTTTCCAACCACTCTCTTTTTAATTCCCTGTAAATAACAATAAAGAATTACTAAAAGTTAGAAAAAGGGGGGGAAAATCCCCAAACCTACTTTTTCTTCAGTCTTCGATCCTTCTCAGCTTGAGTTCCGAGTTTGCCTAACCCCAGGGACTCCTGAGCTGCAGCTTCAGTCTCCATAAAGCCTCCTGTGAAGAGAAGTAACTAAGTATTCAGATTATGTTGCATAGGTTGTGTCAATTCTGAAGTCAGGTTGTTAAACGTTTAGTTGAGCAACTGTTTAGTATCGCATTTTAAAATGCTCCTTATATTACTAACCTAACATGCATAAAATGGCGTGGGTACATACATAAACATACACTGAGAAAATGAAAACAAACAGTACCTACGGGGATACAATTTGTTGCACCCAGTGGCAACATAATGAATGTGGCCTGTGCACTGACAGACACTTGAATATACTGTCCCCAAGTCTTAAGGTCTGTTTGTATACTTTTCCTATGGAAAATAAGTGCAAATATCTACACAGTGTGTGATATTTGTTTATTTTTTCAACACGTGAAGTATTTGCAATATTTCACATATAATGGGGTAAATGATAGTCATTGGGTAGGAACTCAAGTATATGTTTTCCGCTACAAGTTGACACAATGGAGAGGCTTTTGATGACTTTTAAGAGCTCTTCATAGACTGCTCCAGGAAATTTATTCTGCTCTACTGGCTGACTCCAATATCCTCTTACTTCCATAACTTGATGTGTTCTGGGAAGGTTCTTGTGTTGTTTTTTAAACTTCATAATATTTTTTGAAAAAATTCTAAATTTCTTCAAAAGAGCTTGATAAAAATAGCTATTACCCAGTAGGTCATAAACTCTCATTTAGTGTCAATATATAATACGTATACCTCATATAACTTTGTAATAAAAAGAGGAAGAAAGAAAAGTATGATGTATTTTATTTTATTTTTTTATTTTTTTTTTTTTTTTTGAGACGGAGTCTCACTCTGTCGCCCAGGCTGGAGTGCTGTGGCCGGATCTCAGCTCACTGCAAGCTCCGCCTCCCGGGTTTACGCCATTCTCCTGCCTCAGCCTCCCGAGTAGCTGGGACTACAGGCGCCCGCCACCTCGCCCGGCTAAGTTTTTGTATTTTTTAGTAGAGACGGGGTTTCACCGTGTCAGCCAGGATGGTCTCGATCTCCTGACCTCGTGATAGTATGATGTATTTTAAACACATATCACAGGATTTCTAAATTTACAAAATTAATTCATAAATTATCTATCCTAATTGAAAAATAAGGACTTACTCCCTATGTGCTGAAGTCAAGCTAAATGAAAATGCTCACTATTTTTAAATGGGTTAAGGTATATAATTTTTTTTTATAAAAGAAATTTAAACTCCAGTTAAGGTCAAGACCAGGTAGAAAGATTTAAGCTAATACAAACTCTTAGAAAGACTATGCAAGAAATTTCATCACTATATCAGTAAATAAGACTATCGAAGACAACTTTTGCTCTTCTCTCATTGTAGTGAGCACTTCCTTACTTAACATTTGCAGGACTTGACCAAGATATGGTTTCTCTTTAGCAGAGTAAAATATCTTACCAAGGCGCCAGAAGCAAATTTTGATGTTACTGTTTTTAATAACTTATTTTACCAAATAATTTATAGTACTGGATAATATTAACTTTGGAACATTGATATAAATAAATGAATCTCATTCCTGATAACCTTCTTACTGAATGGTATAATTTTTTAAAAGTATCCTTTAATTAAGAACACGTTTATTGCTGTCTAGATCTAATTCAGAGATGTGGAGTTTGAGGGCCAAAATTTGTTTTACTTATTATGCACATGTTTAATGAATATAGGTACTTAAATCTTTTTTTATTACGAAAGATTTCTCTTCTTGGTATGGATTAGGAAAGTTTTCCACTGGTGACTAAAGTAGTCTTGGTAAACACTTTCAAATGGGAAAGTTTCCATTATGTACAGTGAGTGAATATTTTCATTTTATTTGTCTCATCTGTATATTTCCCTTACTGTATATCAATAAATTATTATTCAGAGTCTTCAAATAATAATAAAAATGTTCTCTTGAAATGTAAATGAAAATGAATGAGTCATTTAAAAGTTATAACATTCTTGAATGGTCCATATGGGGACATAGAGATTGATGAGGCAGACATTTTCAATAAACAGTGAAACATTTTCAGCCACCAGGTGGTTGGATGAATCAGGCTTTTATTCCTCTGAGAAATACAAGAACATTTAAATTATGATTTAAATTTATTCATACACCCAAAATTTTAATAGAAAAAAATCACATTTTTAAATAATAAAACTTGAAATAAAAGCAAAGAAAAATGTAGGAATATTTTGTGAGTTAAATCTAGATATTTTATTTTCTCATAAATAAACATAAAAATAAAAAGCATGAAGAACTGAGAAATACTGGGAGTATTTCAAAATCTAGTGTCTTGTTTTCAAAGCATTTGATAGATTACTGGAACTACATCCTGCGCAAAAATGCCAAATACAAATGAGACGTAAGGCCATTGTAAGTAAAGTTATTTTTAAGCATCACATTCAGGACAGTGTACTTAACCAGGGGAAAAGTCCCAGCAAGTACATATTTTCAGCCCAATTAAAACACTTCTGAAGGAGGACATTTTTTCATAGAATTGACCTAGCTGCCTCACTCATCTCATGTTTATCTTTCCACATACTTTATCAACTAACCGGTAAGGGTGACCTTAGCAAAACCAGTTTGCTAAATCTTTTACTCTATGGATGATTATCTGAATCCAGTGAGAGTCTGTCTCATTCTTATCCAGGCATCAGTGGGCTCATATGGCTATGTGAACTTCAGAAATATCTATTTATCTATACCAATATTTTATTCACTTACTACAAGTGACTATTAAGCTCTTGAAATATGCCTAATCCAAGTGATATACTATAAGTGTAAAATACACACCAGGTTTTGAAAACGTAGAAGAAAAAATACATGTAATTAACAAATTTTAAGTGATCATGTGTTGAAATGAGAATATTGTTTCCATATCGGGTTAAATAAAATGTAGGATTAAAATTAATCCCACCTATCCCTTTTGACTTTTCTTAATGTAGTTACCAGAAAATTTAAAATTACATATGTGGTTCACATTTGTGGCTTATATTATATTAATGTTGGCCAGCACTATATACCAGAGTTTCTACCTGGATACAGCACATCCATAGAAGGAATGTAAATGTTTGTGTATGTTGAAGGAGGGTGCATTTTTGGGGGTACTATGATTGGCACACACTGGACAGGGGATAAGGATTCTAAACCTCCTTCATCAAGAAGAGGATCTGTAGCTTCTTTTTTCTTTTTTTTTCTTTTTGCAGGGTCTCAGTCTGTCCCAGGCTGGGGTGCAAAGGCACCATCAGAGCTCACTGCAGCCTCAAACTCCTGGACTCAACCCATCCTCCTCCCGAGTCCCTGGGACTATAGATGTGTGCTACCATGCCTGGCTAGTTTTTCCACTTTTTGTAGAGATGAGGTCTTGCTATGTTGCCTAGGCACGTCTTGAACTGCTGGCCTCAAGGGATCCTTTGACTTCCCTCCCAAAGCATTGGGATTACAGATGTGAGCCACCATGCCTGGCCTAGCTTGTCATTCTCAAAATGACCAGTGCCTCAGTGGAGAAACAGAGAGAAACTGGTGTGTGGAAGCCAGGGGTTACTCATTCTTCAGAAGGCCTATTAGGAAACTATGTGGAAAGAACACAATGAACTCCACCCCTTTCATGGCCTGAAGTGCTTGGGCTTGAAGGTTTGAGTTCCATGATTCAGTGGACTACTTACATAATAAATTGTTTATCACCTTGTCAGGGTCTGCCTAGTGCTTGCGTGTGAGCAAGGCAGCATCCTTGCCCTCAAATAAGTTTTCTTAGCTATGACTTAGGCACCTTTACTTCTGTGAGGCCTTTGAGGACTTGGATTTGTTGAGGGCAAGACCACTCCTAGTGTGTGACAGGCACAGTCAAGGATTTTTTTTTTTTTTTTTTTTGCCAGCCCCTCTTCCTATGTGAACAGTTTTGAACCACTAAAAAATCAGTGGGACAACAATCTACTGATTCAATCTCATACAATACCATTTTTGCCAGTGGGAGCGAGGGATCCAATTGCCAGACCACCCTCTTGAAAACAGGGTCAGATCACTGGTTCAGGATGACTCCACAGATGCGAGTCACTAGGCTCCCTAAGGCATCTGGTCGAGTGCATGCATGGGGTAGAGTGTCAATGAAAACCCTGAAGGCGAGAAACAGGGACCCAGGCCCCTGCTGTTTGGCTGGATCAGGCAGCATGTCCAGATGGCACTACTTCCCTGCTGGTCCCAGTGTCTGAATAGTAACTAAAAATATTTCGATGCTTCCAGCGATTAGACCCCAGGTCCAGTTCTTGTCTGGGGGTGCCTTGCCCAGATGGCACTGCCAGCCCCAAACTATCCCAGACATTACAGGGGTTCTTAAAATTTTTCGAGGAAGATGCTACAAAATGTAGGGCTCGTGAAGGCTCAGGGCTGCAGAGCTCAGGAAGGAGACTCACATGCCCAGATCTATAGATGGAACTAGTTGGAGATATCTATTCATTTGGATTGTGAAGGTGTGAAAGTTGTTAGAATCAAAGTGGAGTCACTATTGTTAAGAAAATCCTGGCACATAGAGCCAGCGAAGGCCATAAACAGAGAGTTCTCATGCTCCCGTGCATGATAGCAACAACAACAACCACAACAACAACAACAACAAAGGACCCTACGAAAGCCACAACCTTGCACAAAGGCCATTGCAATCCTATGCAAAAAATATTTTTATAGGGATATCTATCTGGCAATTGCCTGTCCAACCTCTGACTGGTGGCACCCTTGTTATTAATTTGAGTAGCCAAAGATAATTGTTTCAAAAAATTATACAATCTTAATTTTTTGCCTTTAAAAATCTTTATCTTCCTTTCCTTCCCTGAATGTACACAGTTTATAGTTTACTATGACATACATATTCTTATCGCAATGCTCTATTCCTAAATAAACATCTTTTCTTTTAGAGAGCATCTCTATCTGTTATTTAGGCCAACAAAGACAAATATCTCCACATTTCCCAGTCCTTAAATTCCATTCAAAATAACTTATTTCATATTGGCCCTTGAGATACAAGTCTGTAAAAATTGCTTGAAAACCCATATTGCAAAGCATCTGTCCCTCCATTTGTCCAGCAGAGGTCTCTATCATTGTGTGAAAAAGAAAGCTCTAACTCTACTACAATCTGCTGATGATAGCTGGCTTCCTCTTTCTTTCATTAGACCTGTCTTCATCATTAATCAACAGCACGTGGTTTGTATTTAAACACATTTGAATGTATAAATTGTTACTTAATTGTTCAACATCTGTTAGTCTGTTACTTATCTGGAGACTGTATTTAGACACAGTGACTGGCTCATAAAGGGTATGTAATAAATACAATCATAATTGGAGCAAAATACTACTTTATTTAAAGAAAGACCCTTTCACTATGCAGAGCATGAGTCATTTCTAATTGATACTTTGTGGAATTTACATTGTAACTATTGGTTCCTTAACATCAAGCAACAATCTAAATTTTGGCCTAAAAGCCAGCACGGACATCCAAATTTTAGATGTAGAAAAATACAGTCATGTGCCACATAAAGACCTTTCTGTTAATGATGGGCTGCATTTATGACAGTGTTCCCATAAAATTATAAGAGCATATTTTTACTATACCTTTAATGTTTAGGTACACAAATACTTAACCATTGTGTTACGATTGCCTACGGTGTTCAGTACAGTCATATATTGTAGAGTTTTTATAGCAACAGGCTATACTTATAGTCTAGGTGTGTAGGTGGCTATCCCATACAGCCTGGGTACATAGTAGGTTATATTATTTAGGTTTGTACAACAAAATCTCCTAAGGGATGCCTCTTTTAGAATGTTTCCTTATCATTAAACAATGCATGACTGTACTTGTGAAATGATGCCGGCATACTGCTGAAGCCATTTTTGTCACTGTGAAATTACTTTTTTATTAAGCTTATTATAGTAGGTCAATGAGTTCAGACAATTATAATACAAACTGGCAGATAACCATAAAAGAATTGCAATTTAGCAGGCAAAAAAAGCTCTTTGAAATGTGTATATTGCTTTTCATATGCATTTAAAGGAAACTTGCTAAAGTAGCCTTAACCTAATGATATATGCATTTTTATATATGTAATTGGGAATTCTGCTTGTTCAAAGTTAACGTATTTTTCTGTTTTCATTATTTTTTTCACAGTTTTGTTGTTTTGGCTCTATTTGATCACTCCCTTGTCTTGAACATCTCTTTGTCTTAGATTTGTTTCATCTTTTGCAATGCCTGTTAATAGCCTCTTCTTTATCCTAACCATTCACTATTGACATCAGCTAAGTTGGTCATGTGTGTTCTTTTTTCTTCATTGTAATTATTAGTAGAGCTCTCTGAAGACTCGAGAGAGTTGGTGTTTCCCAGGTGGCAAACAAATGAGTATGTTAAGATGGTATGGAGCAGATAATTTCCCCAGAAATAGCAAATGTTTTAATATTTCTGTTTCTTCTCCATATACTATCATCATTTTTTCTCAGCTGACAAACTGCCTCTAGAGAATAGAGCTTGTTTGCTCTAATCCTTAACTCTCACTTCTGCTTGGATGCTTGACCCTGGAACTCAGATCATCTTATTTCTGTGGTTGGTTCTGCTTCAAGATGCTGCCTCCCAATCTCTGCAGTTTCAATCCCTCTGTGACTAGGTAACTTGATCTTCAGTCCTAATCATTTCCTTTGCTTCATAATTTGATATCACACTTTTGACCCCAGTCAGTACCCACTTCCTATTTAACTGCAAAAAGTACCATTTCCATGACATTCTCTATGGAGCTTACTCTTTCACATAGTTTCAATATTTTTCTCAAAGATAAGTCCTGTTTGAAACTCTACCTTGACACCTTTTCAAATACGTAGGAACACTGCATTTAGATGATCCTAGTGGAATCAAACATATACAGCGAGAGAAAGATTAACCCAGAACTCTCTGCAAACATTATGTCTGTATCTTGTATTAGAAAATTATAATGTTTCTGTGTGATGTATTTTTTTACTGTTGCCTTGAGTTCTTAATTATTCATTTATATGGGATGTCTTCAAGATGTTATATACTTCCTGAAGTAAATAATCATATGTTAAATTTCTTTATGTACCCACACATGTTCCACAGGGATAGGAACTCAATGAAGTATTTTTTGATTGAAATAGTCCCGAGAGTCTCCTTTCCTGAACATCAAACCTGGAGGTAGGAGCCAGGATTCACTCTCAGCTCTCTCACTAAGTAGCTGCTCTGCCTTCTGAAATCATCTCATTTCTACAAGTATAGAATGTGGACAACTACATGATCCTCACATATCTTCTAGAATCTTTAGGCATATAGCTCTAGAAGTCTGTAGTCTTAAAAGTAGAAATTCCTTTTCACAGTAAATATTTTAAGGTGTATGAGTGGTATAAAGAAGAGTTGCCTGAGAAAAGACTTAAATGTTAAAGATTCATAGATTCAGGATTCCTAGGGTTGAAGTAGGTCTTAAAGATCATCCAGTACAATCATCTTTCCAATGCTTGGATCCTCTCCACAACAGCTCTTCCTAGTATTTGTCTAGCTTTTGTTCAACAATTTCTAAGTGACAAATCACTCACTACCTCATAAGCCAGCCCACTTTGTATAGAATTCTGACATCCCACTGTTCTTTCTTACATTGAGATGAAGAATAATTTTGTACAACTTTAATACTTTGGTTCTAGTTTCGTATCCTCACCTAACAATGAAAAAGACGATAGCTCTTATACAGAACAGCTCTTCAAATTTTGTGATCAGCTACTTGGTAGGTCAGCAAAGAGAATAAACACACCATCTACTTATGTTCTCTGAACGTGATTCCAATCCTCCACATGTCCCTAATTTTCCCTGCCAACCTTCCTCCAGGTTGATGATGTGCCTTTAAAAGTACAGTAACCAGGATGAATTCCATTGCTTGGCTGTTATTTTATCATAGCAGAGTAGAGTAGAAAAAACTTTCATATCAACTCTTATGTCTATTAATGTGGCCTAAACTTATTAATCAATATTGACTGTAGAGTCCGTTGAAATTTTTATATTTTTTTCTTTCAAAACTTGCTTCTAAGAGCTATACTTTTAGAGTAGGATAATTTAGATCCCCCTTACATCCATTCTATTAATTTTTTTTTTTTTTTTTTTTTTTTGGCGGGAGAGATAGTGTTTAGGGGTAATACTAATCTTTTCACTTGGGATTCCTCCCCTTAGTAATACCCTCAGGTATCAATCAGATACCTGAGCTGTTGAAACACTCATATCCAAGTGATTTTGAATGTGCTGATCAAGAACAGAGTACGTCCTAATCATGCCACTAGAAACTTTGATCCAAGGTGACGTTACTCCACTCATCAGCACTACTGGGCAACGATTATTTAACTAGTTATAAATCCCACCTAACTGTTCCATCACTCAGACCCCATTTTGACATTTTGTCCCCAGGGATGTCATGAGTGATGGCTTGCTCACCACCTTTCCTTATCTGTTACTAAGTAAATTTGTCAAAGAAACAAAGGAAATTAGTCTGACGTGGCTGTTTTTAACATAGGTTAATTTACTTTGTTTCAAAATAGATGAATGCCTTCAGACAAAATTAAAAGTCAAGCTAGTCAGGACTGCAATTATTTATGCATGATCACAGATCTTAGGGTTCATGGCCACTGTTCCTAGTTCTGACAGGACAGACAATGTAGCAGATAAAACATTTCTGGGCCAAAAAATCATGAAGTTTTTGTTTTAAGTATAAAGTTTGTATCTGTTTATGTACTATCTTTGCTAAAGTGAAAATTCCTCCATGCCAACAGCCATGCCTTGGTCATTTTCCTAAAGTCCATAATTGTACTCTGCATTTAAGAATGGTTCAATACATGTCTATTCACTAAAAATAGGAATAAATAAATTATTTTGGATTATCTATGTCTTCTCTCCCTCCACCAAAAAAAAAAAAAAAAAAAAAAAAATCTCCTCAATTCTGGGGCATAAATGCCCTCTTGGTAATGCCTATATTCTGCTTAACTTTTTCTCTTCAAGTAAACAGATAGAAACAGAAATGAGTTTTTGAATGATTCCACTTGTTTGTATACTCTACTCACATCAGATAAACCTTCATTTCATTCATTTTCTCTAAATTTATGCATTACTAAACAAAAATAACAATATAGATTTTATAATTCTCACTTTGATCTTGGTGATTTTTCCAATTGTCTGTTTATTTTGATGGATGGCATTCCTGCCACTGCTTTTACATGTCGATGCTACTTGCTTCTATCTATTATTTGTCATATTCTCACTTTCCAACTTTTGTAACAAATCTTTTCATATCTGTTTTAGGCAGAAAACTCCCATTTCAGATACATTTCTTCTTCCTTAATCCACATCATCATAAATATAATTGTGTGTTACCATCCTCTGGAATTGCTTTGACAGTACATAGCCTTTGGTGTCCTGACTACTTTTCTATGTTAGTTAAGACTGCGCCTATTTCTAGAGTTTCAGTATAGTGTGTTTGGAATTGATGCTGTGGTAGGTCGTAAAGTGATGGACAAATGAGGAAGGAAAAAAGTAGTTGTGAACAACTCAGTCTTGTACATTAAATGCAGGGTAAAGATAAGTCAATATTTGGAGATAATGGCAAGATCAAGTGATAACTTTTAAAAGTATAGATTAGACATGAGCATATTGGAACAATAATGGAAATATCAGAGATGCATTGCATATGGATGTATAAATTGAGGGGTGTAGAGAGATCATGGTCATTGTGCTGTCAAGTCTTAGCAGGATGCTATTACATTCCGAATCTATATTCCAGGAAGTCAGCAGAAGTACATGTTGGTCCTGTTGTCATGGGGATACAAACCAAACCTGTTTATGTAATTTTTCATCCTGGGATTTGTGACATAGAAAGATAATGAATGGTCAGGTGTGGTGGCTCATGCCTGTAATCCCAGCACTTTGGGAGACCGAGGTGGGCAGATCACCTGAGGTCAGGAGTAGAGATCAGCCTGACCAACATGGCGAAACCCCATCTCTATTAAAAATAAAAAAATTAACCAGGCATGGTGGCGGGTGCCTGTAATCCCAGCTACTAGGGAGACTGAGGCAGGAGTATCACTTGAATCAGGAGGCGGAGGTTGCAGCGAGCCAAGATTGTGCCACTGCACTCCATCCTGGGTGACAGAGTGAGATTCTGTTTAAAAACCAAAAAAAAAAGTCAATGAACAAAAATACAAAGAAATAGATAGAATGACTCTAAAACCAGATCCCCAAGTAAGCTAGAAGGAATGCTTCCTCTGTTAAGTGAGTTTCCCTAAATTCAACTGTGACCTTCAGGTAAACTTGGCTTATATTACGCTTTATTTTTCCTGAATAGTACTTACAAATGGAATTTGAATGCTTAACATGGAAGAATAAATGCTCACTGATTCATTTAAGTCTACACTACTCCTTTTTATCTTCTGCCCATACACTGATAGACATTTCAGTTTGGAAATCTTACTCCTACATTATAAGCAATAATAATATGAACAAGAACTGTAAACCCTGGTAAGAATAGAATGAATTTTTCACAAGATATATAAAAACTTGAAATCTCCTATTAGTACCACAGCTTTTTCTATCCTACTTTTGTAATTTGAGTGAACTAACCATTTGAAAAGGATGTCATAAGAGATTTTTAAAATAAAATAATTTTGCTTGGTTTCTGTTAGGTTTATTCAGTTGCTTTTCAACACATTGCTTCCTTTGAGTTTTGGGTTTCCATATTGATATTATCTATGCTAGTAACACATTAGTAAGAACAGACAATGTACATATTGAGTTTGATTCTTCATGGGTAGGGGTTATCCATACAATCACATTGACTGATCGTTCCTATCTGAAGTTTATGTTATTACCCTAGCATTTCAAATTATTATATACAACAAATAAGATATCCTCTCCAAATATTTTCCTTTGTGAATGACTACAAACATCTCCTTTGCTGTTCATCATTTCTGATAGAACCAAGGAAAAATTTTCATAGTTTTATTTACACAGCTTTCCTTTTCCACACCATATTTCTTTTATAGGCATGTAGTATAGCTGCTTTCAAGTTAAGTCATGTGTCTCTGCTCTTTTGAGTTAAACCTTTTAAGAGTTATAAATCTTAGCACATGGTTCAGAATTTCAAAATTGGTACTTTGACATCACTATCTCTTTGCCTTAATAATTTCCCTGGCATACTATTGTATTTTATAGTTCTGTTTTCACTGGTAGAAGAAAGAACATTGACAATGCTCCTGTGTTTTAGAATTTTTCAGATCAAGACATTAACATCATAATCATTGGAGATGTTTCCCTAGGTTCCTCAGATGCATGAAGAAGCAGTACTAGGTTGTAGTCCCTGGATCTGAAAAACGTGTATGGTCTTTCCATCAGAACTTGGATACCTCTTCTAGGACCAAAGCAGACCTAAAATTCATAGCCCTTAACTGAAGTATCAATGGGGCCCATGTATCATTTCCTTTGGTGCAAATATGGTTTTCTGGAACCTGTTTATACCTGTTTTATTTTTATTTTTTCAGTCTTATTTTCAATAAAGACTTTGTTCCTTTTTTCTGGAAGCTTTGATTCCCCATTTATGTAGCTTCTACCTAGCCTCATAGGTATAGCATTTTGCTCCTGTCTTCCTCATCCACATTGTAGTCCTTAACATGCTGCTGATTCTGGCTTTGTTTAAACTCTACCTCTGCTATTCTATGAAATAAAGCAATATTACTCAGAGCTCAGAAACCTTTCCAGGTATAAACTGTGACCCGAATTAACTATTGCTAGTTTCTGACTTTGGTGGGGTTGATAAGAATGTAATCATAATTGAGTTAATTCTTATCTGCTCTGACCTAAAACACAGTCACTGAAAATGAGTAATAAAGGCTAAGTTTTTCGAAGGTTCTATATTTTTCTAGACTTAAACTTATATCTTGCATACCTTGATTTTGACACAATATTGTTAGTGAAATTTCTAATGATTTAGGAATTTCTCATCAAAGTTAAATATGAAATAACAACAAAAAATTTTAAGTGATAAGGGCAATTAAATACATTTTAAAAGTAAAGTGTGAATTATGGTAACTAAGATGAATATATGTTGAAATATAAATAAATATGATTATGATGTTAGCAAAATTAATACTCAAAAATAATTAACCACCCACACTATAGTGACACTGTAATATATTGGGTATGACAGATCATTTGGTAAGACAACCACGAGTTGTCAAATAAGATAAAACAAATTTTAAAATAATGTCTGGCATGTATATTTTAAATAAAAAATAATCTGTGTCTCTCTTTTTTCCTCATACAATAATATTATATATAGCCTAAAGAGTTCCTCTACTGAGAAAGAGGAATACAAAAAGATTTAATTCCTTTGTTGGGGAACATATAATCACACACTGCCCGCACATTAGTTTCCTGTAGCTTCTGATGCTTTGTGTGGGTTTCACACTGTGGAAGCCAGGAAAGGCATTTTTGGATACTGTAGTCATAAGTCTGCAAACATGAATATCGTAATCAGAAATTCTTTTGGTGGTAGGGCAGAAAACTAAGTCTTGGAGTTGGGTATTCCTTGCAAATAATTATTCCTCTATTTGAGAAACCAAAGGATGTACTAAGAAATTTGGGTCATTCCATTCAGCACTTACCACTGTAGGTAGGAATTTAATTCTTTCCCAATAATATAACTCTAAAAATTAATACACAGAAAGACAACTCCCAAAAAGCAAAGTATATATATAATCATTTCAGAAATATCACATATTCTTCAGACAATTATGTAAGTATGTATCATGTATGTATATCTGCTTATTTCTAAATATATATTTAAGTAGGACCATTTCAAATGTACTGATCTATATTTTTATTCTATCAGTCACTGATAATAACTAATTATAACACAATATCTATTGCCCTATTATTTTCCCCACACTCGTCCCTCAACTATACACCACAGAGTTTATTAGGGGGAAGGTATGATAGTTTTAAGCATACAAAAAAAAATCATGTTCTTCACATTTTATGTAACACATATAAAGTTTTATTCTAACTTTTAAAATATTCTTTTTAACTGTTTGGAGGCTTACCAATTTTTTCAACAGAAAAACCTTTAAATCTACATCGCTAAGCTTTTACACACATTCATGCTCTAAGTGGCAGTATACTCAATGGTTTTAAGTTGATTTTGAAACATTGGCACCACGATGAATATCACAGTTATGCGATTTATGAAGACATTATTTACTCATTAATAAAATAACGTTTATAGCAATAACATTTACTTTGTAGGTAGCTGTGCCTGTCACAAGAGTTAGCATTAAATAAATTTTAGCTATTGTTATTAACAGATAAACAAAAGAACTGAAAAGTTCACAATACTCTTTCACTGTAAGTTTTATCAAGCATTATTCAGCTAAATTGAACATTCAAAGCTGATCAAAATATAAATTTTGTCAGGTAGAAAAGAGAAGAAATGAAAAGAAGAGCAATGAAATGAAATGAAAGATAGACGAGCACTCTGACGTGACTAAAATGAGCCGCAGTGGAAAGTCTTAGCAAATGCATACTTACGGAGCTGCCCAAGTCGAGCTTTTTCTTTTTTACCAAACAAACGTCCTATTGAAGACTTGATTCCTTTCTTCTTGGGGGCTTTGTGAAGAGAATCTTGGCTGCTGTTGGCACTACCAAGCCCAAGGCTTTCTGGCTCAAGAGAAACAGATAAACTACTGCAAAACACAAAAGAGGAAAATACTGCTCATTTTCGTGCAACATCCACAAGGTACACAAAAGTTGTTTCCTTTATAAATGCACCAAAAGAGGAACAAGTAGACTTGTAATGTCATTTTCCCCCCTATCTTCCCATGTTTCCTTTTAAGATATTAAGTGCAGTTTTTTTTTTCAGCCTTGGGCCCTGAACCTCCAAATTTCCATAAGAGAAATGTACTTTTGTTCCAAATGGCTTTTTTTCTTACTTTTTTTATATCATCTCAAACTAATCAGTGAATATAGGCTGATTTATTAATTGCCTGATAAATGGCCTTCTATTATAGAGTACTTGATCCATTATCTATTTATTTCTCAGTTTGTTTTTCTAATCTTAAACATAATGACCTACAGCAAGGAACTGAAATATAACTAATTGTGAAGTTGAAGCTGCTCTTCCAATCTACAGTTTTACTTGATTTTCCTCTAAATTCAGTTAATTTAAAATAATCTGGCTGCAATCTGGAAGCAACAAACCATGTACCCTCATGATCAATGTATATGTTTTCTTAATTAGAGTTCTCAAATATTATTTTAAATACATGTTAAACTGAAATGCTCTTCAAGCAGTTGGTTAAGTTTCAATTTCTGGTCAATATATTTGACATTGTATTAATAGGAGGGGATCAATAGACATTGCTATTAGTTTCTACTGTTGTTAATTTTATAACACCATGATAAATTACTTACTTTTACTTATTCATGCCAATTAATTTGAACTCACATTCCCTAACTTTCAAAGCAATAACTTTTTATATGCTGAAATATACTCTGTTTTTGGAGAGTGAAAGAAGTAATATTTTGAAGCTGAAGTAACTGATTTTTCCACATTAACAATAAAAAATAATCAGAAAAAAGAAATGACTGCCAACACAGAAAGCCCTACTTTTAAAAGCATTTATTGTAAAACATACTATCTAGAAGAGAGTTCTTTTATTGAAGTATTAATCCTTAAGTCATTATATTTGGTTACATCAATTATGTGTCTACAGATGCTGCAACTGATGAGACAATAGGAGAAGATACATTTCAGATATAAACTACATGCTTCGGTATATTCATATCATCAGTGATTATAGAGATCTGTTTGTAATGTTCTATGCATATGGATAAGACAGTATAAAGACTTGTGAGGACAAATGACATATTTCTCCATCTAGACTTATCTTTTTCTTTAATACTTTAGTCAAGGACTTTTTTTCTTTTCTAGTAACTTTCTGACTGAGGAGTTATTATTGCTGGCAGCAGCAGTACCTGCAGGGTGCATATACCTGTCTGCTAAAGGCATAATCATAAACTTTTCAGACTTTAATTACACTTATACTGTAATCCAAATTTATGATCCTGTCCTAGAGTCTCCTTAGTTTTTTGTTAATATTTCTAGTAAGTCCTTCCTCTAGCCTGATCTCATTTTAATAGAAAATATCCACTAAAAATTAGAAGAGCTATTCTTATCTATTTTGACTAATAAGCCCACAAAGATACAGTTCATTTTAAAAACACAAATTCAATATCAAAATTGAAATGTGGTTATTTCACAAGTGATACCGGGAAAAGGAAGTTGGAGAATTCTGGCTCAATGTAAATCGTTAAGCAGTCTATTTGACAACAATGAAGCAAGAGGAATATTTTTGGAAGGAGGGCATTCAGTGTGCAGTGTGCCTGCAGCGTCTTACCTTCGAGCATCATTGTGGTAGGAGGAAGGGAGAGTGTGAGTCATTCTGATGGCTCTAGGGGTAGGAGGAGGAGAAGTTTCACATTTAATTGTTGCTTTGTCCTCTCGACCATCTTCTTCCACAACTGCAATCTAGAAGCAAAAACAATACATTCAAATAAACCCTTTCTAAATTTCAGTTGAAATTGATACAAATGGAGAATCATGAGAGCAAGACTACTGAGTAATTTTAATACAAAATAAAACAACAAAACTTGGGGCATATAAGTCTTACATGTATAAATTCCCATTAAAGAGTTTGATTTTCACAGATATTTAAAGTGGACACATTAAAATTTAAAAAAAATCATAGACCCACTACACAAAAATGTTTCATTAATAAACACCATAGATCAAGCTTTTCCAACCCACAGCCTGCTGGACACACATAGCCCCAGACGGCTTTGAATGCAGCCCAACACAAATTCTTAAACTGTCTTAAAACGATTTATGCACCGACCATTTTTTTTAACGCTCATTAGCTATCATTAGTGTTAGAGTATTTTATGTGTGACTCAAGACAATTCTTCTTCTAATGAATGTAGCCCAGGGAAGCCAAAGATTAGACACCCCTGCCATAAATCAACTAGATGCTGACTATTGATCTATAGTGTTTATTGACATTGATCTATGATATTTTATAATATCAGAATATAAACTCTTTACAAAAACGTATTAAACACACATTTGAACAATTCACTAAAATATAGGATTATACATACTCAGGTTATCATAATAAAGATATCTTTTAAGCAGGGATTTTTGAAATGAGAAGTTGATAAAATATAACTTTATCAGATAAAGTGCTTTACATCAGTCAATGAAATGACTGATGAAATTTATTACAGGGTGTTTAAAATATGAGTTGTGGTTTGTAAGAAAAAAACTCTTTTTAAAGTGGGAATAATAAAAGGTAAGATGATAATATTTTCAAATTGTTTCATTTTACTACCATGATGGAAAAACTGGCAAAGACATACAGCAAACCAAAAGAAGATGAGATGGGAGCGATTTCCTTAAATAACAATTTAGTACAGAATTCAGAACAACTCAGGATACTATCCGTCTTGTCAGAGATCAAGATATAGAGCTGTAACTTAAAATTTGTTTCCAATGTAAAGTTAATTGTAGAGAAGTAGTTTTTACAACAATGCTGCATATTTTTCATGGCATCGTTGTGTAACACAATATGGAGAGATCAGGATTGTAGAAAACACAGCTAGACTTATGGCTTTGAGAGTTCTGACGAAAAAAGTTCTAAGTATGGCTAAACAAAAATTTTTAAAGTTCTGGGGAAATATTTTGTTTGTTTTTATGTAAAGCTATTATGCATAAATGTGTTTATCTATGATAAAGACCTCGTACCTTCGAGGAACTTCATGAAATTATCAGGACTTTTGTCACCCAATCCTAGGTTCCTTTTAACAGCTTAGGTAGGTAGGCATTTTTATATAATTCCTTTGTTCTATTCAACTAGCATATTGCCATCAGGAGAATCTTTTTCAATAACTGCTTTCGGCTTGATTCTGATGCTATGGAAAACCTTTTCAAACCCACACCCCAGCTAAACTCTTAAGCATGTTTCTGAACTATTCCTAATACAAGTTAGTGTTTTCACAGTTCTGTGATCCCACCACGACTCTTCTCTGATTGTTTCTGCTAAGCATGGCCATTTTTGCTGTCAGAATTTTGCTTCTGAAACACCTTATAAAATACCTTCTTTGTCCTCCCTGCCAGCCAAACTATACTTATTCCCAGTAACAGCTTTTTAAAACATCATATACAAAACTTTCCTCTGAATGTCACTTAGAGTTTTGGACTCAGAGAGGGATTTGAATTCTGATTTCTCTTAAATGTTGAATAAATAGGCTGATTACTTTTCTGCTCTAATATTAAATTTCCTCATCAATAAAATGGAAGTGATATAACACTTTTCTTAAGGTGTTCTTTTGAAGTGTAAATACCAGCATGTATTTAACTTCTTCCCCTGATATGCAAGGTTTTTTAGTTTGTGGTCCTTCTTTCTGTGATTTTTTTCACAAATTACGTTGTTAATTCCTGAATTATTTGAGACTACATTTTCGTATAGAACCTTCCATCCTACCTTCCTATTTCTAACACCCATTAAACTTTTATAGTCCTTTTAAGGTGATGGAGGTCAAAGAAAATAAAGACGTTATCCTTGGTAAACTTGGTAAATAAGAATGAACTGGTATTGTTAAGGAGAAGAGGCTATAGGAAGACAGATAATAGCCCAGGAAAAGAAAATGCTAATTCCATCTATTCAAGCCATGTAAGTATAATATAGATTCCCTTATTACCATTTTTTAAAGGAAATAAAGGTTGTCTGGTTCCAGGAGTATTTCAATGTTTGGGTGTAGGCTGACTACCACATCTTGAAGATGCTGAAGAATAGATTTTTGCACTGCATAGTAGTTTGAATCTTTGAAATCTTTCTCATCTGATGTCCCATGAGTGCAAGCTCTACTCAATCGTCTAATAAGACGTCATTTTGTGATTCAGAACTTCAGTTAATTTTGTTTCCCATATCCCATATTTATTCTCTTGATTTCATTCCAAACAGAACAGCAGTGTTTCAACCATATATATATTTTTTATTTTGCATATACTTGATGCTCTGGCATCTGGAGAGGATGCTCCTCTATCCCTAGGGATAGTTAATTCCTGGAAATAGCACATCACTTGCCTATAAGTACACCTTTCATATGCAAACCAAAGAACTCACAGCCCACACTCTAAATCATCTTCTCCATCTGGCTCTTACTCTCCAAGAGGCAATATTCCTTTGCCCTAATTACCTGTGGGCCAGACTGAGACAACTAGAGAGAGTCCCTACACCTTGGGGCCAGACGAAATTAATCAAGCTACCCATCCTAAACCTGCTTACCCTGCCTTGTCTTGCCTTTCCCTAAGAGACCTCAGAAAGCCTTCTGCCCTGCGCCTTCTGCCTCCTGACTGACCCTGGTGCTGTCCTGAGGCACAGAGTACTCTCTCCTTTTGGGAACTGTGAGTAACAAACTACCTTTTTTTGACAGCTGTCTCCTGATCTGTTGTCCTCATCCTATCAACACAATAATAATAAAATATTTGAAAATAATGAGCATTAATTATATATGCTAAATATTAAAATATGTGTAGTATATATTAATAAATATAAATATTTATATTAAAATATCAAATTATACCATCCTTGGTTTAAATATTCAATGAAAAACAGGATATTATGTTTCTTATAATCTAATTATTTCTCCAGAAAGCATAAACAATTTTATCTTTGAAGTATTTTCTATTATAAGCAAATTTAAACAATTCAATACAATTTAAATACTCTCAACTTTTTAATGTTTTATTAACATTCGACTACAGGGAATATTATTTTAAAGCTTTCATAGAATAAAACAATATTCAATCCATAATGATGTAAAAGTCATTTACAGTACCTTTCTCCGATGTTTCCTTAGATCACTTGGCTGTGATTGGCAGTAATAAAAACAACATAAAACAGAATTAATTAAGAATTAACATTCATTTAACTATGTTACAATTTTAAATAGTATCTACAACTTGACTATCATTTTTTTCTTCATTCTGTTATTTTCTAAATAAATATCTTTTAATTACTATAGAAGCACTCCTCGTAGTAGTTAAATTTAGAGAGGGAACTTCTCAGGTAACAGAAGTCAGAGGCTTGTTTCCATAATGGGGCCATGTGTACAGGCATTGGATACGAGGCATGGACCCTGGGAAAAAGAAATTGTGGAATGAGCTAGAGTGACTAACTAGAAGACTGAGCTAGCTAGAAATAAATGAGACTTCATCTTTCCAAGAAAATATTATTGGGAATGAAGATCCAATGCATATATAAGGAGTTTATAAACTCTTGTTTTTGTCCCATCTATGCAAAGCTTTGGGCCTCCTTTGGGCAGATACGCTGTTCCTGAGGGATCTCAGAATTTCTTGCATCCTAAAATCCTTTTCCATACCACAAATGCCAAAAGCTCTGGGACTGCTGCTTTCTTGTCAATGCTCTTTTTTAGAACTTTTAAAAATAGTTGTGTTTTATGATATCAAGTGAACCTTATTCACTTAATGCCTTTGTTCAAATTTCTTATGTAAGGAAAACAATTTCTGTGAAACTATTCCATTATGTTTTGCATTTTTGTTGTTGAGAAATGTGTTGATTTTACCCCACTCAATAGTCTAACTAGATATCACTAACATGTTGTTTTTTGCTTATGGATTTGTTGTGAGGTAAAAGTAAATACAAGTATGCTTTATTATCAGGAGAAAAATACCACAATGTTTGTAAATTGTTAAATAATACAAATAATGCAGTATCTTTTCAATCTCTAATTTTCTCTCTAAAAATTCTAATCTTCTTCTGAATATTAACCATGAATTATATCCAACAAATTTTTTTCCTACAATATTTTCTTCAGGTTAAAAAAATTTACCCATGTTTTACTATAAAAATAATACAATTGGTAACATAATTATATTAGGTGTTAAGGACTTCCTGGATTTCATTTCTCGCTTCTCTGACTTAGATATTAAACACTTTAAATATTTCTTACTCTTCCAAGAATGCCCTAAATATTTTTTCACTACTCTAATTACAGTGTAATAAAATTCATGTTCTACGGATTTATTTATTTATTTGTGACTAACTGTTTAAGAAAATTCATGAAAGCACTGGCATCATTCTCTCTCTCTCACACACACACAATCACAATCACATCTAAGATTATAAATATATTATTATATATAATATATAATATGTTATTTTATTACCATGAAAATAATAGCACTATCAAGAGTTATGATGCTACCATAAAAGGGTAAAACTGTGTTGTAAAAACGTCAGAAATAAAAGCAGTAAAAAATAATCTAAGTATTCCTGCCTTGAATGCTGACTAAATTTTATTCTGTGGTCCGGGATACTTACTGTAGCTTTGATACTAAGTTGCTCATTAATACTATGTAGTGTAACTTATATATGCAGAAACTAAGCAAGAGACAATGTCACTTTTAACTAATAAAATGAGATGAATGGTTCCTAAATTTCTAAAATAAGCAGATCACAATGTAGTTCAGCATGTTTGGTTAGTATATCCTAGTACATTGGCTAGAAGTTTGTGCTGTATCCGAGTGGAATCAGTTCTGATTAGCTGGGCATTGTTCTGGTTGGCCATTGTCTATTCTATTTAAAAACCATTTTTAGCAGAAAGTTTTGGAAATGAGCAGCAAATAGTGGACTCAGCAGCTTAAAGAGGTAACTATTTTCTTTTTTTAAAATATTGTCAATTTTTCTTTTACATAAGTTTTATGGCTTGAAAGTCTCATAATTGTAAGTATGCCAATGTACATTCATTACAAAATCATAACTTTACCTCCATAAACAGTTCATAATCTTTTAAACTTCATCATTGGTGTCATTTCAACATACTATATTTCCAAGTAATGACAGAAACAAAAGACAGGATAGTCCATGCTTTTAAATTAGGGAAATTTGAGGAAAAATCCAGCTCCATTTATTAGCTGTTTTGAATATGGGCACTCCATTTATACTCCCAAAACCTCCACTCTCTGTTGAGATAATGCCCTACTACCTCCAGTTTTTCCATGAGAATTAAATGTATCATGGTATTCAGTAGTCATCACAATCGTATTTTCCAGAGGTTTTATTTTATATATATGTAAATAAATATATTTTATAATGAAATACATATATTATATATATATTTTTAGAATGGGCAATCTGATGTTTTTCTCAGTTGCATCCAGGGTACTTCCTAATTTAGGTTTCCATCTTCTAATCCCAAATATAAGGATAAATGAAATAAGGAATTAATGTATATATGTGAAAATGTGAATATAAAGTCTAAGACAAAATTAGAAATTAGTTGCTGTTGCTTTTTATGGCTCTTAACAATACAAACAATGCAAAAAATTTATATTATATATCAAAAAGTTATAAAACTCTATCGTGGTGTATTGAAGCAATTATAATACTAAGTTTTGTTACTTATTATGTTAAAAACACACACACATGGTGTCCAAAGTGATTTCCTCAGTATGCCATCAATAAAAAAGTACTTAGGGGCTTAAGTCATTCAATTTTTAAAAATACTTTATTTTATCTTTTTTCAAGAAGGAATCTCACTCTTGCCCAGGCTGGAGTGCAGTGTTGACATGACAACTCACTTCAGTCTCAAATTCCTAGGCTCAAGGGATCCTGCTGCCTCATCAGCATCCTAAGTGGCAGGGACTACAGGTACAGACCACCACCACCACACCCAGTTAATTTATTTTTTTCTTTTTCTTCTTTGTTTTGTTTTGTTTTGAGATGGGGTCTTGCTATGTTTCTTAGGCTAGTCTTGAAATCCTTGCCTCTAGGTAATCCTCCTGCCTCAGCCTCCAAAAGCACTAGGATTATAGCTGCGAGCCACTATGCCCAGCCATTCATCGAAATTTATAATGTGCTATTTAGATCTCTGTTCTATCATTGACTTACTATTTGATCCTAAGAAAGTTACAGCACCTGTGTGGGTTACCATTTCTTCATCTCATAATGGGATTCATAAATGTGCAGATCACATAGGGATGTTGTGAATAAGAAAAGAAATAAACAATAAAATATACAGAAAGTACTTAGACTAGAACAAACACCCAGTTAAGTTTCAGCTAAAGCATCATTAATCTTAACAGGAGGCAAAAGTTCTCTGGACGCAACACCATACCAGTGTCATGACTCCCATCCGATCCATTTCCCTGGCAGGGCTTCGAGGGGTGAGCTTTGGCGTTGAGTGTCCACTGGGGGGAGATGAACTGGCCAGCGATGAAGCTGTAACAGAGGCAGTGATGGAGGTACCTGGGTGGACCCTCGCCAAATTCAGGCCTTCAAGGCTCACACTAGCAACTCTATTCTCAATTTCTTCAGCACGCAACTCTGTAGATTCTTTTTCTTCCTGAATTAGCCTGAAAGATACAGTTTAATTTTGATCCAAATATAATTTAATATGGATCCATTATATGCTGCGTAAAGATCATTGGAATTCACATAATAAATCAATAGAAACTATTCTTGAACATTTTACATCAAATCTAACTTTTTCATCCTTTTCTCTAAACAGTATAACTTTCAATAAATTCCAGGGACTTCCTGGCTTCAATTTTAAAAATTGTTTTCAAATGATACATTTTTCCCTACAACTTTCAGTTTTACCCTCTTTGTATGCTAATACCTGCTAAAACTCTTTAAAAATCTTGAACCTAGTTTATCTCTACCATTAATTCTAATCTTACATTTGACCTCAGGAACCAATAAAAGAGACTTTAGAAACTCAGCCTTGAGATGGCAAAGCACTAGCAATAGCTTAGAAAAAGTGAAAGACTATAATTACGTGTAAATGTGCCTCATAAGATTCAAAGTCACTGACTCTTACTTCCTACCTAATGAAAAAGTTTAAAGATAGTATCCTCAATAAGCCGTCATTCATAATTAGCCAAATAAAACCCTGAGACTTTTGTTAATATTAATAAATACTTAGCCAAGCCTCCTTTAAATAAGTATCAGAAAAGGTAATAATGTGAAAATTTAGTTATACAGATAGCTGATGAATACACAAATAATGAAAAAATAACTTGCAAACAAAACTAGGCCAGGCATGGTGGTTCATGCCTGTAATCCCAGTACTTTGGGAGGCTGAGATGGGTGGTTCACGAGGTCAGGAGTTCAAGACCAGCCTGGTCAATATGGTGAAATCCCACCTCTACTAAAAATACAAAAATTAGCCAAGCGTGGTAGTGCACGCCTCTAATCCCAGCTACTCCAGAGGCTGAGGCAGGAGACTCTCCCAGGAGGCGGAGTTTGCATTGAGCTGAGATAGTGCCACTGCACTCCAGCCTGTGTGAGACTCTGTCTCAAACAACAACAACAACAACAACCACCACCAAAAAACTAATTAATGTAAATGCTTTTGAGACAGCAAAGCACTAGTCCTTTTTCTTTAAATTGGGAAGTATCTTCAAGAATACTTATAAATTATTTATTACAAAGGCACAAATAAGAAAGAGCTTTAGCTAGGTTGCATAAAAATTCTGTTTGAATCCTGAATCAAATCTATATACATTTTGTATGTTGTTGTAATGAAACTGTGTACCAGTACAGTTTGATAAGTGGGTTGTAAAATTCTCCTGAGCTATTTTGTTCTTAATTACAATGGTTTATTGTGATCCTCTGTTATATAGAACCCTTATCTTCAAGTTTATGATCACTTCAAAATTTTCTTTTTACATATTTAGAATAGAGAATGTAATTTATTTGCTAAATCTATTCAATAGGAAATACTTGTCTGGTCTACATTTACTGTGGGAAGTTGATCTACATTTACTTACCTGTTTTTATATGTTCACCAGCTTTTTGATGATTAACTCACTGCTGGTGTCTTCACTAACTATTCTGTAAATCCTTCAGTTTTTAAGTAGTATGTGTTCCCTGGCAAGGCAGAAAGTACTTTGGTAGTCTACTTACCTGTCATTGGAATAAGTGATCTTTGTGATTTTTAACAGGCTGTTTAAAAATCTTACAAATTATGGACTTAAAATCTAATCAAATATGTTTCACAAAGATTCATTTTGGTTAAAACATTATGAGGCACATTTACACTTAATTATAATTTTTCACTTAGAAAAAGAACATGAATTCTGTTACTCTCAAAGTTTATTTTCATGAATGCATTTTTTAACTTCACCCCAAGGTCAGAACCCCCAAAAAAGGTTTAATCAAGTAACACAGTACATAGTAACATAGCTTAAAATGTATTGGAAAGAAAATACTACCTTCCCCCTCAAAAAATAAAAATGAAAAAAAAAAAAGAAGGCATTTTGTACTTTTAAAATACTTAGTAGATAAATGACTCCTAGAAATTTTTTTTTTTTTTTCTGGTGAGATGTAACGTGGTTCTGCTGTACAGAGAAATTTTGGTTATTAATTTTAGATATTATATAAATTGTATAAGAGATCCAAACCTAGAGGAACAAGTTGGGTAAGACGTTGATTGAAGTTTAATCTAACAGAAAATAGTAGCTAACTATAAAATAACAGATGAATGAACAGTGCTGTGGCAAATGGGTTTGAAGTAATTTGAATCAGTGAGCTGTGAAGCCAGAAAACATGCATTATTTTAAATGGCTAAATTAGTTTATGAAAGAAGAAAAATCTTAACCAGAGAAAAATTCTGGTTGTTATTAGCAGACCACTCTGGTCTAAATCATGATGACTATTTCTTTTAAATGTGATGTAATCACATTTCATGTATTTTTCAAATTTCTTACAAAAAACAACTATATTAACCTACTGGCCAAGATTGTTACTAGAAATTGTTACCCTAATGTTACAAAAATAAGAGTCACTGAAGAGAAATAGATTGTTATTGAAGGTGTGTTGATCTCTTTGGTGAAAATAAATATCACAAGAATATAGACTTGATTTCAAACTTAATTTGGTAAATTCAACCATTAGCTGAACAGCATCAGAAAGTGTTACTCAGTTATTCAGTTAATATTTATGTTCTATTTAGAGTAACCAAATATTTATGGAGAACTTTCTAAATATCAAGCGAAGACCTACAAATAAAGATGAGCAAAGTCAGAAACATTTCTTGCTCCTATAAAAGTTGCAATCTAGTGAAGGTAAAGAACTGATGGACAGTACTACCTTCCTTGAAGAAGTAATGGAGGAGCTGTCCATGGTGAGTAAGGGTAACATGAGTGAAATATTAGGGTAGAAGGGTGCAGAATGAGAGGAATGTTCCAGAAAAAAGGGATGACACAACCAAAGAAAGATCATGGAACATCAAGGAACTGGAAAGTAGGTAAGGTAAATGGTTAGAGAGTGGTGAGACAGGTGAGGTATTGTAGACCATATTAAAAAGTTTGGTTTGTATCCTAAGAGCAACTGAATGGTTTGAAAGAGGGGAATTACATAAGCACGTTTCTGTTTTTAAAAGTCTTCTCTGGCTGCAGTGAGGTTGGATTACATGGAGAACTAGCATACTACAAAGAAACCAGATAGTAATGGTTATTGTCATACAGGTAAAAAACTATTCTTAAGTGCAGTAGGGTGATGATAGGTAGTTTGAATAATAGTAGAAGGAAGCCAATTGATTTAGCTAGAGCCAGAAAGAAAAAAGAAAGGCATTGTTCAAAAGACTTAAAACATGTTCACCAGTTGAAAAAACAAGTTAAGAATGGTTTGTTGATTATCAAAAGAACACAAATATACCTGATACAATTGGGTTCATCACTGGGGTTAGTCAAGGAACTGACAGAAAAAGCTGATGTCAAAGGGGTTCAAAAAACCATATATTAAATTAAAATGAAATTATCAGAGTGCCAACATTTCTCAATATTTGAAATGTTAATTTGTCCAATTTCAATTGTAATGAAAACCATCTATTATTAGGGTACTATATAGCAACAGTACATTTTTTTCATATCTAGTATGAAATAATTCATATCACCACATGTTTTATTGCCTTTGAAATGAAAATATAATAAAGATACTTGTTAGGCCATAATATTAAATTATGTCTCACAGATATATTAAGCCTTTTATATTTAAAGAATGCAAATGAATTTGGTCCCCATTTACTTAGAAAATTTTCACACATACATCCCCAAAATGCTAGGGGATTTTTATTGATCAGCCTAATTTGTTATAAACTTCAGCGTTAATATGTGAAAATGTATTTTCATTGATGTAAGAATATTAATCATAAAAAACTCTATAAAAATTGTGTCTCAGTTTAAAATATGGTAGCAGCCCAATTCAAACACAAGTTTTAGGCATCAATGAATACAATTAACCAGCCACAAGCACTAAGATTAACAGTCTGAGGCTGGGTGTGGTAGCTCATGCTTGTAACTCCAACACTTTGGGAGTCCAAGGCAGGAGGATCATTAGAGCCCAGGAGTTCAAGACCGCCCTGGGCAACAGAGGGAGACCCTGTCTCTACAAAAAATTTAAAAAATTAGACAGGCATGGTGGCACATGCCTATAATCCCAGCTACTTGGAAGGGTAAGGTAGAAGAATTGCTTGAGGCTGGGAGGTTGTGGGCTACAGAGAGCCAGATCTGAGTTATGGCACACTAGCCTAGATAGCAGTGCGAAACCTCATTTAAATAAAAAAAATTCTGAATTTTCATGCAATATATTACTACAAAAATGTAATTTTTATTATTAAGAAAAGTAGTAATATGTTTAGTTTATCCCATTTAAAGGCATTAATTTTTTTTTTCTCAAGTGTTCCTGGCAGAGAAGAGGACTCTATCCTGCTTTCAGCATTTGCTTTGCTATGAACTGAATTTTATCTCCCACCTTCAATTCACAGGTTGAAGCTCTAAAGGGCAAAATGACTGTATTTGAAAATAGGATCTTGGGGAGGTAATTGAGATTACATGAAGTCTTCCATAAATCTTTCCTTGGTAAAGGCTCTCAGATCCCTTAAAAGTATTTAAACATTGGAGTCAAATTAATTTGCTGTTCTGAAAAGTTCAAGATCAAGGTTCCAGCAGGGTTCCATTTTTGGTAAAGGCTCTCTCTTCCTGGCTCCAGGGAAATGGAAAGGTGGGTGGGCAGTGGGGGGCAGAAAGAGAGAGAGAGAGAGGTTTAATTCCATAGAATTACTATATTTATGTTCTCTCTCTCTCTCCCCCTGTCTTTCTGCCTCCCATCGCCTGCCTTACTTTCCCTTTCCCTGGAGCCAGGAAGAGAGCCTTTACCAAAAACCGAACCCTGCTGAAACCTTCATCTTGGACTTTCCAGCCTCTAAAACTGTTAATATTAATAAACTTCCAAGAAACAGGCTGTCCCTGATATAAATGGCATAAAATTGACAAAAAGAATGATAAATTAATTTCACTCCAATGTTTAAATATTTTAAGGGATTTGAATGCACATTAACTTGCGTACTATTTGGTATCTTTACTACAGTATGTAATGTATCTGAAGAATGTACGCGATTACCACAAATACTTTCCTTTAAGTAGTAAATTTTAATTTTAAAAGTGCTTTAAAATTCACTGGAGAAAGTTTTGCCTTTAACTTATTCTTTTATATTGTCACTAATGTCATTAGTCTTCTATGTTTCATGTATGTTCCTTACAAAGGCTGTCCTAATATTATAAAGGAGATACACAGATATCCTGGGAATCTTTTGAAAATACACATTCTGATTCAGTGCATATGGGGTTAGGTCAGAGATTCTGCAGACCTATTAAGTTCCCAGTTAATGCTAATGCTTCTGATCTAGTATTTATATTTTTAGCACAGTATCCAGGTCTTCTAATTTCTTGAAACCATCAGTACTAATTGAAGTTACCTGATTTCTTTGTTGATGGCATCTAGTTGCTCCTGAAGCATCATGGCTAGAGTCTGGGCATCGGAATGACCACTTGGAGAGAGAAGATCCATTGAGCTAAAAATTGTTTCTCTGTCATCATCATCAATATCAGACATTTCAGTGTCACTTTCAAAAGGGTGACTGCTTAATACTCCAATCTGTTGAGTTCTGTTCCACTCATGATCCCCAAGAGATTTCACCTGAATGGTAAATGAAAAATGCAGAATATTTATCACATTGCTCATGTTCAAAGCGCTAATCTCAAAGACAGCAACAACAACAACAGGCATGTTTTTACAACTGACCTTGCAAAAACTGAACCAATTATTAACATTTTAATTTATTTGCTTCCATAAAATAGTTCCTTGACATCGTAAGTAATGTGAGGGATTAATTGTCAGCATAAATATCAAGATTTTAATAGAAATAAAGATGATAAACTTCTATATGATTTATAGTTTGATCATATTCCAAGGTAACAATTACTTTAAAGCATGTATTTGCAATACTGTTCCTTATTTCCAAATACAGCAATCTTTATTTATTTGTACTTAAGCATTCAAGACTTAAAATAATTAGTCTTCCTATATTTCCTTATTATAAGCTCAGACCACAAATATTATCACATAAGAAATTATACAAGAATTCTCTTCCCAACATTTATTTACATCGATTGTAACAAAATATTATTTAAAATATTGCAAAATTATGTACAGGTATACTCCACAGATATTTCAGGGTTAGTTCTAACAATAGAGTCACACAAATTTATTGATTTCCCAATGAACATAAAAGTTATGCTAATTCTCTACTGAAGTCTATTAAGTGTATAATAGTACTATGTCTAAAAATGAACATACCTTCATTAAAAATACTTTATAGCTAAAAAATGCTAATGATCATCTGAGCCTTAATGTTTTTGCTGGTGAAGGGTATTGCCTTGATGCTGATGGCTGCTGACTGATAAGGGTAGTGGTTGCTGAAGGTTGGGTGACAATTTTTAAAAATAAGACAACAATGAAGTTTGCCACATTGATTGACTCTTCCTTTCATTAACGATTTCTCTGTAACATGGAATGCAGTTTGATGGCGTTTAACCCACAGTAGAACTTCTTTCAAAATTAGAGTTAATCCTCTCACACCCTGCAACTGCCTTATCAATTATGTAATGTAATATTTTGTATCCTTTGTTGTCATTTTAACAATGTTCACCAGGAGTAGATTCCACGTCAAGAAATCATGTTCTGTTCATTCATGAAAAGTAAATCCTCATCTGTTCAAGTTTTATCATGAGATTGCAGCAATTTAGTTGCATTTTCAGGCTCTACTTCTAATTTTAGTTCTCTTGTTATTTTTACCACATCTGCAGTTACTTTCTCCACAGAAGTCTTGAGCCCTTCAAAGTCATCCATGAGGGTTAGAATCAATGTTTTCTTAACTCTTATTAAGGTTGAATTTTTTTTTTTTTTTTTTTTTTTTTTTTTTTTTTGAGAGGGAGTCTTGCTCTGTTGCACATGCTGGAGGGCTTGATCTTGGCTCACTGCAACCTCTGCCTCCTGAGTTCAAGCTATTCTTGTGCCTCAGCCTCCAGAGTAGTAGGGATTGCAGAGGTGCATCTAGCTAATTTTTGTACTTTTAGTAGAGATGAGATTTCACCATGTTGGCCAGGCTGGTCTCTAATTCCCGACCTCAGGTGAGCCACCTGCCTCGGCCTCTCAAAGTGCTGGGATTACAGGTGTGAGCCATCGCGCCTGGTCAAGGTTGATGTTTTGACCTTCTCCCATGAGTCATAAATGTTCTTAATGGCATCTAGAATGATGAATCATTTCCAGAATGTTTTCAATTGGCTTTGCCCCAATCCATCAGAGGAGTCAGTACCTATGGCAGCTATAGCCCTGTGAAATGTATTTCTTAAGTTATAATACTTGAAAGGCAAAATTACTCCTTCATCCACGGGCTACAGAATGAATGTTGTGTTAGCAGGCACGAAAACAACATTAATCTCTTTGAGTATCTCTGTCAGAGGTCTTGGTGGCCAGGTGCATTGTCAATAAGTAGTAATATTTTGAAAGGAATATATATATATATTTTTTTTCTGAGCAATAAGTCTCAAATGTGTGTTTAAAATATTCAGTGAACCATGCTGTAAACAAATGCACTGTCATCTAGGCTTTGTTGCTCTTCTCATGGAGCACAGGTAGAGTAGATTTAGCATAATTCTTGAGGGCCCTAGGATTTTCAGTATGGTGAATGAGCATTGGCTTCAACTTAAAAGTCACCAGTTGCATTCATTCACCCCTGTCCTCTGAAGTTTGAAGTTAGGCATTTACTTTTCTTCTCTAGCTATGAAAGTCCTAGTTGGCATCTTCTTCCAATGGAAGGTGATTTCATCTACATTGAAAACCCATTGTTTAGTGTAGTCATTCTCATCAATTATCTTAGCTAGATCTTCTGAATAACTTGTAACAGCTTCTCCATCAGCACTTGCTGCTTCACCTTGCACTTTTATGTTGTGAAGATGACTTCCTTCCTTAAACTTTATGAACTGACCTACCCTCTGCTAGCTTCAAAGTTTTCTTCTGCCTCTTCCTCACCTCTCAGTCTTTATGTAATTGTAGAGAGTTAGGGTCTTGCCCCGGATTATGCTTCGGTTTAAGGGAATGTTGTGCATGCTTTGATTGTTTATCACTAAATGATCACATTTATGTAGACCACTAAAACTTTCTCCATATCAGCGGTAAGGCTGTTTTGTTTTCTTATTTGTGTGTTCACTGGAGTAACACTTGTATTTTCCTTGAAGAACTTTTCCTTTGTAATCACAACTTGGTTGTTTCATGCCAGAAGCCTAGCTTTTGGCCTAACTCAGCTTTTGACATGTCTTCCTCACTAAGTTTAATTGTTTCTAGTTTTGACTTAGAGATGTGCAACTCTTCCTTTCACTTGAACACTTAAGGCTATTGTAGGGTTATTAATTGACCTACTTTCAATATTGTTGTGTTTTGGATAATACAAAGGCCCAAAGAAAGGGAAAGCAATGGGAAATGGCTGTTGGAGCAGAAGTACACACAACATTTATAGATTAAATTCACTGTCTTATATTGGCATGGTTTGTGGCATGCTCAAATTATTACAATAGTAACATCAAATATCACTGTTCACAGATCACCATAACAGATATAATAATAATAATAAACGTTTGAAACATTGCGAGAACTGATGTGGCTCACGCTTATAATCCCAGCACTTTGGGAGGCCGAGGTGGGAGGATCACTTGAGCACAGGAGTTTGAGACCAACCTGGGCAAGATGGTGAAACCCCATCACTACAAAAAAATATAAAAATTAGCTGGGCATAGTGGTACCTGCTTGTGGTCCCAGCTACTTGGGAGACTGAGATGGTAGGATTGCTTAAACTCAGGAATTCAAGGCTGCAGTGAGCCATGATAGTGCCACTGCACTCCAGCCTGGGTGACAGAATAATATTCTGCCTCAAAAAAAAAAAAAAAAAAAAAGAAAGAAATATTGTGAAAATTGCCAAAATGTGAGACAGAGATACCAAGTGAGCATATGCACTGAAAAAATAGCACCCATAGACTTGCGTGAGGCAGAGTTGTCAGGAACCTTCAATTTGTAAAAAACAGACAAACTAACAAACATAATGCTTGTGAAATACAATAAAGCAAATCACAGTAAAACAAGGTATATCTGTAATTTTAAGCCCAAGGCATGCTAATTTACATGGTTATGCTTTTTAAATGGATATAAGAAGCCTTCCATTTGAAGTAAGCAATTGACCA